>NW_012106631.1:1341914-1355351 GCF_000951045.1 Mandrillus leucophaeus
GGCAAGTTTACCATAAAAATGAAGATACAGAACTGGAACACAGTAACATAAAAATGAAAGAATAAAAGACCAATAACAAAAGTGACCAGGAAGCAACAATTATATATGAAGGTTCCAATTTTTAACACGGCTAAAGTTTTGTAAAAAACAACAACAACAACAACAACAAAAAACATACCTCTGAGCTTCTGACAGCCAAAGAGGGAAATGCTATGCATTATACATGACACATTTTGCCTCATGAAAGAAGATAAAACAGTAAATCAAAAGAAAGACATTTTTTCTAATATTTAAATTCGGTTAAGAGTTTGTCATATGGGTTATGACATCAAAAAACAAAATGAACAGCGTAATTCATAAGTCAAAGGCATTCATGGATTTCCATCACTTCAAAAGAACACCAATAAAATGCCAATATATCCTATATTGAAAACCTATAGCAGTAAGTGTACTGTGGGATAATGCAAAATAACTCATATATGTAGCCTTCTGATTATCTGACTCATGTTGAGGGTAAAAGAGAAAAATGTAGGCTGGTTAGCATGTCTTGGATTATAACTTTCATTAAATCAACTAGTATTTATTGATTATAAAGCCACCATTAACTGACTATTTACTGGGAACAAGCGACTATGCCAGCTGCTTTAAACACCTGACAATATAATTATAACAGTCCATTTCAATCAAGGCAAATAAAGAAACTGAGGCTTAGAAGGGTCAAGGAAAGTGCCTTGAGTTATGTAATTAAGTGAATGGTGAAATTGAGATGTGAATCTGGTGTGCTTGGCTTCAAGGACAATGCTTTCAACTTCTCTGCTGTCCTGCCTCCACACAAGGTAAGTGTCATGTTCTAGAAAACAGTGGGGAGGGCTGAAGGTTAACTGGCATTCATTTGAAACTGCACACAAATTTTCACATATTTAATTTCAAGCCACAAAACAAGCCCTACACATTGAGAGCATTATCACAGTGACCTCCATTTTGCAGACAAGAAAAGTGAATCCAAAGATGTGTAAGATTGCATAGTTAGGGTAAACTGTGCAAAGACTCACTCAGGGTTTGAAAACTCAAAGCCCTTTTATGCTTTTGACAGAAGCTGTATGGCATAGTTCACAATCTAATCACAAAAACATCATTCAGGGGATGCATGTCTCTTTCGTGGAGGACTGGAGGATATTCATTCTCTAGATTCCAGGTGTGTAGGAAGAAAAGGTGGGGTTTTATTGCGGAAGCCATGGAGCCTGACTCACACTCTTGCCATGACAAAGGACAGCTGCACGTCAACATGGAGTAGAGCTGAGAGAGTAACTGCAGGCAGAAATGAAACTCATCTCAAAAAGAAGCAACTCAAATCAGTATACAACAACGTGAAAATGATCCATTGCTAAACTTTTTTTGTTTCTTTCATGAGTGTTTAAGTAGAATTTTGAAAATAACAGATAACTCTAAAGATGCATTTCTTTATGTCTCAATTCTTGCTATAATCTCCAAAACACAAATGGAATTTTATAAATTTTCAACCATCTTTTTCAATACATTTATGATAAAATATCCATTAGGTATTTCTGAGTCAAATATTGAGCTGTTTATTCCTGCTACGCAGAAAAACAAAAAAAAGTACTCTCTCATTCTCTTGGATTGGCAGTGAATTCCTGGAGCACTTCATTGAGGACCACGTCCAGCCTCAGCAGGACAGGGTGCTGCGATGGATGAACAATATCTTACCTGGGCTGAGAATGGGGAAACTTCATATGGAAGCCACATATATACCACTCTTATTTCAGGGGCACTTCCATACCTACTGTATTTCCTCATGTCATTTATACCTTTCAGTTCAGACCAGACAAGGTTTTAATTGGAAAAATCACAACACAAGAGTCAAACATAGTACCTGGACTGATCATGTCTGGATATCACTGCCAATGCATTTGTCCTGCTGCCTCCAAAATTTTGTGTAATTTCTTGGCTAGCACAAACTCTTTTCTTAGTGTGTAAAAGTTAACATTTTTCTACATAACTTTTCATGCCCCAGATCCCATTTGGAGGCTAATAGAGTGAACACTTCACATCTCTCATCATGCAAGAAATGAAGGGGTTATAAATCTAGCTTATGACTTTAAAAAGGTTACTAGACCCCTTAATCTGGCCTTGGATGATTTGACTATAACAACATTCTCTTCCCAAAACTAAAATGATAATGGCACAATGTCTGAAAAATGACTCCTGTCCTGTTGTATTATTTTATATATACCATCTTGCTTCAAAACACAATAGATATGATTGATGACATTTCCTTTAAACTGAAGCTACTGAAACCATGCATATATATTACTTCCTATTAATCCTGTTTAGTTAGAAGTGAGGAAAAAGGATAAAAGCCTTATGTATCTCAAATGAAAATATATGTGAATACTAATCCTACAAATGGATGACCCTTTTAGATCATGTTTATAGAGTAGTCTATATAGAAAGTGTTAGGATTTTCTTAGACAAACTCAAATCATGAAAAGTGAACTTCTACAAAAATCAGCAATTGTAGGCATGGGAAGGATGCATAAAAGCAATATGCTTGTCATTACATTTACTCCCACTCGAAAGTTCATCCAAAAGATAGTTATGTTGACAGCTTACCACGTTGGCAATCATAACAATTCTTGGATAAATTTGGGTATTACAAGTTATGTTGAAATGTGAAAGCTCTAATTTAACCCTTCATTGACAGAGTCATTGATGTCAAACTCACAGATATAATTTTACCCTCTTCTTCATAAAAAGGAAAAATAGGGAAGAAATGCAGGCAAGCAAGAAGGAAGGGAAGAAGAAAGACAGGCAGGAAGGAAGACAGCCAGATTTAGGACACATGATTTTGATCTAGTCCTAAATGATAAAAATGCGTTAATGTGCAGATTGTGACAACACTAAAGACTGTAAAAAAAATTAAAAGGTAAATATATGTAGCATTTCAGTCTTTATCATATTCTGCACATATTTAGTATTTGTTGAGCACATAATAAAGTATAAATCATACATAATAGAAATAGTAATTATTGTACTATATAAATACATATCTTGTATTATAATTTCTCGCTTTTATCATCAAAGGTCCGGGTAAAAGACTTAACCTGCAGAAGTCATTTGATTCTTTATGTACATAGGAAGAAAGGACTAAGTATGAATTCCGTCCTGCTGTCAGTGATAAGCTGTTGAAAATTATTCTATCATATCTGTTTCCATATGGAGAACAAAACTTCCTAAAATATCATAGTACCAATTATTTTCCTCTCTCAAATACAAAGGACTTTTTCTATTAAACATTCAGCACCATTATGCTGAAGAACAGTAATCACAAAAACAAACAAATGGACAAAAAAGCTTTCCCATCTTGATCAACAGTGTTTTCATGTATGACTGCTAAGGCAAATAAAAGTTTGTTTATGACGAGAACAAAAATTTCCTACCAAAGAGAATCCTGTATCATATTCTCTCCCAATTACAAAAATCTACTACTAACCCATATAAGGTCAAACAACACTCATTTTATTTAACACCTAAAACACAGTGGTATCAAGTGTCAGAAACTGTACATGGTGATTAAAACCTACAGTTGGAAGCAAAAACATCATACATAAAGAACATATTTAAAGTTCAGAGAGCCCCACCTGTTAGAGATACCCACCTCCTTAAAAGGTTTTCTGAAAAATGGTCAGTTAACAGAACCAGAAATACAGTCAGCCTACTGTATCTCTGGGTTCCGCATCTGTGGATTCAACCAACTGTGGATGGAAAATATTTGGGAAAAAGTTCCACAGGGTTCCAAATAACAACATTTTAATTTGCCACCTGTGGAGTACTACACTTAATCCATGCAAATGAAGTGATGTGTAGGCATTGTATTGGATATTATGAGTAACTAGACATGACTTAAAGTATACAGGAGGATGTGTATAGGTTATATGCAAATACTATGACACTTTATATAATGGACTTGAGCATCTTCTGAGGTCCTGAAACCAATCCCCCATGATAGTGAGGGATGACTGTACTGCCACGCATGTGCATGTACATACACAAACACTCTCCCACCTACTAAAAAGATGATTGATAGGAAGAAGAAGGAGGCTATGCTTTAGGGAGGCTGCATTCATGGAAGGGATATTTCCTCTCTTGCCTCCCTGCTGGAGTCACAACGAGTACTTTGTAGCCACTTGTGGAAACCTTTACCTCCTCTGTCCTCTCTCCAGGTTCCAAGGATCTGATGCTGGGAAGGAAGGTGGGACAAAAATAGAGAAGACTGCTCCTTCCATTCTTGCACTTCGGGTTTGCAGAGGGATGTGAAGAGTTTTACACTGGATGTAAGGTTCATACTTTAAAATAAACTGGATTAAGTTTTAAAGAAACAAAAAGAATCAAACTAATAAACAAAAGGGATTGAAAAGTTTTGAAACAAGACTGGTTTTTTTAAAGGGGGGCACTACTTTGTGTGAAAAGGAGGAGTGTAATAACATAACTAGGGACAATTGTAAAAAAGCAGTTTTATGTTAAGGCCTGAAGAAACCACTTACATATCCATTATTGTTAAAATACAATAGCATTTATCATGGTCTTCAACAAGTGTATACATGTATATGCGTACCTAACTTTTTACCTAGACTTTTCCACTAGAATATAAGCTCCATAAAAGTCAAAATGTATGTGTTTACTGCTATAGTCCCAGCATGTAGTGCAGTATCTCACATGCAGTAGATACTCAGTAAATATCTGTTGAATTAACTCAGTCAATATATATCAGCCATTATTTATCAAATGTTCTACTAAGTGTCAAGTACAGCCCTAAGAGCTTGATGTATATTGTTTTATTTATTCCTTATAACAACCCCTGTTATCATCAGCCCCACTTAAAGATGAGAAAATGAAAACAGGGAAAAACTACCTTTTCTTGGTCACTCAGCTGCCAAGGGATTGAGCTGATTCAAACCCAAGTTCACCTGATTCTAAAGTCAATGCTCTTATCCAACTAGTAGATGCCTCTTATTATTAGTATGGGACTTTCTTATTCTGATTTACTCTAACTTAATAGAGCACTGGGGTCATGTGCCATCTGCTCTGCAGGGGCAAAATCTGAAAGAAAAGAGAGGAGATTGGACTATAAGGCAACATTGGTGCTTTTCTGTACCTTCCCCCACATATTCATTTTTCTTCCATTCCAGGACACCCTCAGTCACTAGCTATTTCCACAATCTGGGATTTTTGTACTGTGCTTTAAATCAGGTCCTTCCTCCACAAGAACAGAAACTTCCAACCTATAAATTCCTTCATGTTTCTCTATGATGATCAAATCAGTCATTACCATTTTGAGTTAATGGAAATTCTTTCCTTTTTCTATAGTTAGAAGGAAATATTTTCAGCATTTGGGAGGTTTTTTCATTTCAGACTTCATAGTCAAATGTTAGAGCTATTCAAAAAAATGGATTAGACTTCATCAGTATGCTAGTGAGCTCTACACGAATGGAGGTATTCAAGCACAGGTTCCATGACAGAGAGGTTCAATTAGACATTCCTATCTCAGCTACAGAACTAGAGATATATGATACCTTTACATTCTGAGATCCCCTGATTCTAACATATAGTCTCTGTCTTTTCTTTCCCTTCACTACATATTCACAAGAAAGTGAAATTTACACATTGTCACTAATTTCTTATTAACAGTCTGTATATCCTTAATTCCATGGTAAATTTAGAGTCTGATGAAATTTGATTAACTAAGCACAATGACAAAATTAAATCACTCTATTAATAAATGTAGGAAGTAAAAAGTATAGATTCAAAAAAACTGAGATTTTATAAGATTTATATAACTTTTAGGTTATCACCTAGTTTTTAAACTGCTGTAAGACAAACAATTGATCGGTATTGAGAAAAATTTATAGTTCCAAAAACCTTTAACTTTATTTTTAAAGCCTAGTTAAAGTATAAGAAAAAAGTGTGATTATGGAGTTTTTAAGTTACCATTTTTCATTTGTCAGAAAAAGAAAGCCCATATGTTTCATCAAAATATTTTATCAAATTCAAAATGTTAGAGACTTCCAGCCATGAAGGAGTAAAAGAATCACAAATATTCTCCACACAAAAAAATGAAAATAGCTATACAACTGGATCACATTGTCAGAACAATCATTCCAAGCTCTAGAAATCAACCACGGGCAAACAGCAAATTGAGAAGCATGCATTCACCAGAAACTACGGAATACCAGTTAACAGTGGGAGTCTGCGGAATTCTGGCCTGAAGCTACTACCCCCATCCACTGCCCTAGCTGGGTCAACATGGACATTTTACCATAGTGGGACTGGCCTTGAAACCAGCAGCTTCATTGCTGGAGGTAGCTGACTTGATTTGGAACAGAGCATGGAGCTCAGAAAGCATGTGAGATAGTGAAAGCAAATAGCAACATGACAGATGTAAATCCAACCATGTCAATTAGATGTAATTGGACTAAACACTACAATCAAAAGGCACATTATCAGACTGCATACAAAGACCAGATACAACCAAATGCTGTCTATAAGAGATACACTTTAGATACAAAGACATAAACAGGTGAAAATAAAAGGATGGAAAAAGCTAGACTGTATAACCATAAGGGAGCTGATGTGGCTGTATAAATATCATACAAAAATACTTTGAGACAATAAATGTAACGAGACAAAGAGGATCATTCATAATGGTCAGAGGGCCAATACATCAGGACAATATAGCAATTATAGCTATATACTTACACACAGAGACAGAAAATGCCCAAAGCTAAAACTGACAGAATTTAAAAGCGAAATAGGCAATTAACCAATTATAGTTGTATATTTTAATACTGTACTCTCAATATTTGATAGAAAAACTAGACAGAAAAGATACAGGGTATAGAAGACTTGAACAACACAATCAACTAGACCTGACATTCAGAGAGCACTCCACCCAATAACAGTGAAATACACATTATTTCCAAATGCACACATAATATATGCTAAACCAAAGAATAAATCTTGATAAATTTAAAATTATTGAAATCATTCAGGTATTGTCCACAACCACAACAATAATCAATTAGAAATTGACAACAGAAAGAAATTTAGGGACTCCACAAATATATAAAAAACAAATAACATACTCTAAATAATTCACAGATAAATGGAGCTATAATGGAAATTAGAATACATTCTGAACTTAATAAAAACACAACTCATCAATGTATGAGATATACCTAAAGCAGTGTTTTAAAGAAAATATAGCTTTCAATGTAAATATCAAAAAAAATTTTCAAATAAATAATCCAAGCTTCTACTTTAAGGGCCTAGAAAAGAAAAGCCTAAGCAAGCAAAAGGAAGGAAAAAATAAAGATCTAGAAACCAATGACATAGATAACATAAAACAATATGTTTTAAAATCAATGAAACCAAAAGTTAGCTCATTGAAAAGATCAACAAAATCATTTTACTTTTAGCTATGTTAACCAAGAAAAGACACAATTGTCAAACTCAAGAATGAAAGGGTAAACATCACTATGAACACTTCAGAAATTAAAAGAACTATAAGAGAATATTTTGAACAACTCTATGCCAAAAAATTGGACAACTTAGATGAAATGGACAAACTCATTAAAATATCCAAATCACTATGAAAGACTCATAAACAAAAATCTGAATAGACAAATAAGTAAATAATTGAATTAGTAATTAAAAATCTTTCCACAAAGCAAAATTCAGGTCCAGATGTCTTCCCTAGTGAACTATAAATTTTTTGAAAGGAAATAATACTAATCCTACACAACCCTTTTCATCAAGTGGAGGTGGAGGAACACTTCCCAACTCTTTGCATAAATTCAAACCCAAAGACACCACAAGAAAAGAAAATTATAAAACAATATTTTTCATCAACATATACCAAAAAATCATTAATAAAAAAGTAACAATATATAAAAATCAACTCAAGATGGATTACAGACATAAATGTAAAACCCAAAACTATAAAAACTCTGGAAGACAATGTAGGCAATACCATCCTGGATACAGGAACAGGCAAAGACTTCATGACAAAGATGCCAAAAGCAATCTCAACAGAACAAAAATTGACAAGTGAGATCTAATTAAATTGAAAAGCTTCTGCACAGCCAAAGGAACTATCGACAGAGTAAACAGACAACTTAGAAAATGGAAGAAAATATTTGCAAACTATGCATCTGACAAAGGTCTAATATCCAGCATCTATAAGGAACTTAAACTAATTTGCAAGAGAAAAACAAGCAACCCCATTAAAAAGTGGACAAAGGACATGAACAAATACTTTCCAAAAGAAGACATATATGCAGCCAACAAGCATGTGAAAAAAAAAGCTCAAAATCACTGATTATTACAGAATGCAAATCAAAACCACAATGAGATACCATCTTACACGAGTCAGAATGGACACTATTAAAATGTCAAAAAATAACATGCTGGCGAGGTTGTGGAGAAAAGAGAACGTTTATACACTGCTTGTGGGAATGTAAATTAGTTCAACCATTGTGAAAGACAATGTGGCGATCTCTCCAAGAACTAAAAGCAGGACTGCCATTCAATCCAGCAATCGCATTACTAGGTATAAACCCAGAGGAATATAAATCATTCTACTATAAAGACACTGGCATGCAAATATTCACTGTAGTACTATTCATAATAGCAAAGACATGGAATTAACCTGAATGCCCATCAATGACAGACTGGATAAAGAAAATGTGGTACATATACACCATGGCATACTATGCAATCACAAAAAGAATGAGATCATGTCTTTTGCCTGTCTCTTATACACATCTAGATGTGTATAAGAGACAGCCATTATCCTTGGCAAACTAACACAGGAACAGAAAACCAAATATCGCATGTTCTCACTTATAAGCAGGAGCTAAATGATAAAAACTCAAGGACACAAAGACAGAAACAATAGACACTGGGATCTACCTGAGGGCAATGGGTGTGAGGAGGGGGAGGAGCAGAAAAGATAATTAATGGGTACTGGGCTTAATACCTGGGTGAGGAAATAATCTGTACAACAAACCCCCGTGACACAAGTTTACCTGTGTAATGAACTTTCACATGTACCCCCAAACCTAAAATAAAAGTTTTTTTTAAAAAAGTTGTAGTATCAAGTATAAGTTAAAGCAGTAAAATAAATACACCATTTTTTGTGAAAGATGCAGAAAACAAAATAGTAGCAAACCAAATCTAACAACATATAAAATAAATTATACAACACATCCAAGTGGGATTTATCCTAGGAATGCAAGACAAGTTTAAAATATAAAAATTAATTAATACAACACATTAATAGAATAAAGGACAAAAAAAAGCATATCGTTGTCCTAATAGATGCAGAAAAACTATTTGACAAAATCTAATACATATTCATGACTTTAAAAAACTCAACAAACAAAGCATAGAAAGAAACTTCATCAACTTAAAGGGCATCTAAGAGAAACACTGAACAACCTCCACTTAAGACAGAACTAAGGCAAGGGCATCTGCCTGCTTCGCTACTATTTATTATCAAACTGGAAGGTCCACCCAGTACAATTAGACAAATTAGAGCAATTACAGGCATACAAATTAGAAAGGAAGAAGTAAAACTCTCTTTATTCACAGACTACATGATCCTGTAGGTAGAAAAGCCTAAAGAATCTATAAAAAGAAGACATACTAGATACTATTAAATGAACATAGCAAGTTTGCAGAATTCATGATCAATATTAAAAAATTCAAATGTATTTCTACATAATAGCAACTAAAAATTCAAAAATGAAAGTAAGAAATTCTATTCAAAAATCATCAAAAAGTATACAATTCTTAGCAATGGATTAATAAAAGAAGTGTAAAATTTGTACACTGACAATAATAAAATATTACTGAGAGAAATTAAAGAATATGAAATTAAAGAATATGAAAGTAGATGGACATTTTATAAATATAAACATGAAGACTTAATACTGATTAACAAGAAAATTCCCAAGAATCGATCTACAGAAACGATAATATTTCTATCAAAACCCCACGAGGCTTTTTTTTGTAGAAGTTAGAAATACGCTTCTAAACTTGACAGGGAATTACAAAGGATCTAGAACAGCCAGAACTATTTTTTAAAAGAACAAAGTTGGAGGATTTACACTATGAAGTTACAAACTTACTATAAAGCTACAGGAATCAAGACAGTTGGTACTGGCATAAATTGACATACAGACAAACAGAACAGAATTGAAAGACCAGAAATAAATCCTTAGATTTTTGGTCAATTGATTTTTAACAAAGCTACCATTGGGAAATGGATGATCTTTTCAACAAATGTTTCCAGGTCAATTAGCTCTCCATATGCAAAAATATGACTTTAGGCCCTTAACCCAAACCACACACAAAGGTTAACTCAAAAAGGATTATAGACCTAGATATAATAGCTAATATTACAAAAACTTCTAATAGAAAACAGGAGAGAATTTTTGTGACCTTGGATTAGGCAAAGGTTAAGACACTAAAAGCATAATCCATAAGAGAAAATGATAACTTTGACTTCATTAAAATTTATTCTTCAAAAGATGCCATTAAAAAAGTGAAGGACAAGCAATAAACTGAGAAAAAATATTTGTAAATCATCTATTGGACAAAGCACTTGTGACCAGAATTGATAAAGGACTCCTAAAACGCAAAACATGGATTTAATTCATCTTAAAAATTGGCAAAAGATTTGAATAAATATT
The DNA here is from genome assembly GCF_000951045.1 of Mandrillus leucophaeus. Taxonomy (NCBI): domain Eukaryota; kingdom Metazoa; phylum Chordata; class Mammalia; order Primates; family Cercopithecidae; genus Mandrillus; species Mandrillus leucophaeus. Next base: position 1,352,687 of record NW_012106631.1, read on the forward strand.
CTATCAAAGAGGCTGTACAAAGGACAAATAAGCACATGAAAAAATGTTCACCATCATCAGTCACTAGAGAAATGCAATTTAAAACTACAATGAAATACAGTTCCACACCCGCCAGAAAGATTCTCATTTTGTAAAACTGCCGTACCAGGTGCCAGTGAGAAAGTGAACAAGTTGGAACGCTCATACACTGCTGGGGAGACTACAAAGTTGTATGGCCACTCTGGAAGTTTAGCAGCTTATGAATGGGTTAAACCTATGCTTACTTTTGGATCTAACAATTCCATTCTTAGGAATCTACTCAAAAGAGTTAAAAACATACATTTTCACAATCTTGTCAACTGGTGTTCACAGCAGCATTATTTGTAATAAACAAAACCTGTCAATCAACTGGTTATTTAATAATCAAATATGACATCTGTAAAATTGAAAACTATCTGGATATAAAAAGGAACTTCAAAGGAATGAAGTTCTGATATCCACTACAAAAACACTGAGAACTGCATATTGCCTGATAGATCATTTACCTGTGGTTGGGGTGTAGGGATGGGTAGGAGTGGGCCATGACTGCACATTGACACAAGGGAACTTTTAAGGATTGCATAACTCTAATAAAAATTGTTTGAAAATCACTGAATCATATATTAAAAAGGATAAATTTTATGATATGTAAATCATGCCTTAATAAATCTGTTTAAAACTGTCATTACTAAGCCAAAAACTTCTATTTGGAGCTGACTTCCTAAGAAAGTTTATAATGAAAGATATCCTATAGCAGAAAGACTCATGCATAATATGGTCAAAAGGAGTTCATTAAATGAATGTCAGAAAAAAACTATCAAATAATTATTCAATGCATGTGTCAAGATCTGAATATACCACTATTTGTAGTTTTCTTTAATAATAAGTAAATCTTATCAGAGTGGTTTACGATATTGAACAAAAAAGGATAAGTTGAATAGAACACTTATAATTTTGGATTTACATAATGTGTGTAGTTTCACAGTTTTTGCTAACTTTTTTTCTGAAAAATTATCAAAACCAGTTCCATCAGATTAATATGTTTTAATAAATCAGAAAGTTATAACTAGGGTACAATTCACAATTTGTAATCTGTCAATATTAAAATGTGATTAACCAGTTTGGTTCAGTTAAGATGACTATAGCACTCGAATATGTTTTTTACTCTATGTCAAAATTTAATTTACCAAGGGCTACAGTAGATTCTTCACAACTGCAACCCTCTGAATATACTGACTCAAGGTAAAAGCAAATAACGGATCACAAATAAACCAGATAATGATATCTAAGAGGCAATATACAAAAAAGAAAATAATATAATAAAAGTTCAGATATCCACTGTATTTGGCAAATTAGATACTCCAAAGTGTTTTGTTATGCCTTATTTCCATTTAGATATTGTACTATAGTGTTAATTCACATATTAACACTACACTATTACTAAAACAATGATAAATACATGTCTATCTACTGAAGCCTTATGCAAAATTAACAGTTTTTGAAAACTGTAAATACATGAAATGTGAAGATGAAGGAAGAATATATAAGTAATTGAAAATATTCTATTGTATTTTGTTCACCAAATTAGCAAAAATTACAAATAATATCCAATATTTGTGCGATGAAACTGGCCTTCACAGAAATTATGTAATATACAATTTGATAATATGATTCAACAATTTGATGTATAGATGTTATTCATTTGTCCATTCAACAAAAAATGGTGGATGTCAACCAGGTGTTGCAGGAACGATACAGGCCTTGGAAAGAGAGCATGATCAAAAGCAAAGTAAAGGTGCCTGCTTTTATGAAGTTTGCTTTTTAATGGGCATGGGCAATTAAGCAAATAAATAGTCTGTCAGAAGGTGAAAAGTTTATAGACAAAACTAAAATAGAATAAAAATGTGCAGACTGATATTGGGGGAGCTATTTTATAAAAGGTGGTCAAAGAGGGCTTTTCTGAGAGATGACATTTGAGTAGAGCCCTAAAGGAGGTGAGAGGGTGCACTATGAATGTATCTCAGACAAGAGTGTACCAGGAAGAGCAAAGGGCAGATTCACAAGCCCTAGGGCCTGAGCATGCCTCAAGTTTAGAAGGAGAAGCAAGAAAGCCAGTGTGGATGGAGCCAGTGTGTGAGAAAAGAAAAGAGTGGTAGGACCTGAAGTTAGAAAGATGCAAGAGAAGGGCCGAATTATAAAGAACAAGGATGTTTGATTTTACTCTGAGATAAAGAGCCAATGAAAGCTCTCGAACAGAGAAGTGACATGATCTAGCTTCCTTTTTAAAAGGATCACTGACACTGTGTGAAAAAGAGCAGAGATGGAAGAGTGGATTAGGGAGACCATAGCAAGCCATGGCAGGTGGAAGTATTCCAGGTGAGAGATGACAGCAGTTTGGATCAGGGAGGTTGCATTGGACATGTTAAGAAGTGACTGGATTCTAGATATATTTTGAACGTAGATTCCACAAGATTTCCTGATGAATTGGATGTGGCTGTGAGTGAAAGTCTCGCAAGCTTTTAGAAGCTTCTGGTACAAGAAAATGACAGAATGGAGTTGTCATTGACCTAGAGGAGGAAGTCTACAAGAGGAGACAGTTTTCCAGAAGGACAAAAGGGGAAAATTGAGTTTGGTTTTGGAAATGTTC
>NW_012106631.1:1355401-1379448 GCF_000951045.1 Mandrillus leucophaeus
ATATAATAAAAGTTCAGATATCCACTGTATTTGGCAAATTAGATACTCCAAAGTGTTTTGTTATGCCTTATTTCCATTTAGATATTGTACTATAGTGTTAATTCACATATTAACACCACACTATTACTAAAACAATGATAAATACATGTCTATCTACTGAAGCCTTATGCAAAATTAACAGTTTTTGAAAACTGTAAATACATGAAATGTGAAGATGAAGGAAGAATATATAAGTAATTGAAAATATTCTATTGTATTTTGTCCACCAAATTAGCAAAAATTACAAATAATATCCAATATTTGTGCGATGAAACTGGCCTTCACAGAAATTATGTAATATACAATTTGATAATATGATTCAACAATTTGATGTATAGATGTTATTCATTTGTCCATTCAACAAAAAATGGTGGATGTCAACCAGGTGTTGCAGGAACGATACAGGCCTTGGAAAGAGAGCATGATCAAAAGCAAAGTAAAGGTGCCTGCTTTTATGAAGTTTGCTTTTTAATGGGCATGGGCAATTAAGCAAATAAATAGTCTGTCAGAAGGTGAAAAGTTTATAGACAAAACTAAAATAGAATAAAAATGTGCAGACTGATATTGGGGGAGCTATTTTATAAAAGGTGGTCAAAGAGGGCTTTTCTGAGAGATGACATTTGAGTAGAGCCCTAAAGGAGGTGAGAGGGTGCACTATGAATGTATCTCAGACAAGAGTGTACCAGGAAGAGCAAAGGGCAGATTCACAAGCCCTAGGGCCTGAGCATGCCTCAAGTTTAGAAGGAGAAGCAAGAAAGCCAGTGTGGATGGAGCCAGTGTGTGAGAAAAGAAAAGAGTGGTAGGACCTGAAGTTAGAAAGATGCAAGAGAAGGGCCGAATTATAAAGAACAAGGATGTTTGATTTTGCTCTGAGATAAAGAGCCAATGAAAGCTCTCGAACAGAGAAGTGACATGATCTAGCTTCCTTTTTAAAAGGATCACTGACACTGTGTGAAAAAGAGCAGAGATGGAAGAGTGGATTAGGGAGACCGTAGCAAGCCATGGCAGGTGGAAGTATTCCAGGTGAGAGATGACAGCAGTTTGGATCAGGGAGGTTGCATTGGACATGTTAAGAAGTGACTGGATTCTAGATATATTTTGAACGTAGATTCCACAAGATTTCCTGATGAATTGGATGTGGCTGTGAGTGAAAGTCTCTCAAGCTTTTAGAAGCTTCTGGTACAAGAAAATGACAGAATGGAGTTGTCATTGACCTAGAGGAGGAAGTCTACAAGAGGAGACAGTTTTCCAGAAGGACAAAAGGGGAAAATTGAGTTTGGTTTTGGAAATGTTCAGTCTGAGCAACAAGAGATGTTGGATAAACTATGGGTTTTAAAATCTGCAGAGGTCCAGGCTGCAGATATAAATGTGGCACTAATCAGTAGAGTGTGATAGATTGATAGAATATAGCACCATAACACTGGATGTTATCACATGGGGCAGAAGCACAGATAAAGACAATCTGAGAACTGAGCCCTGGGACATTCCAAAATTCAGATGTGTAAAAATAAGGGGAAATCATCAAAGAAAACTGAGAAGGAGTAGCCGATGAAATAGATGGAGAAACAAGAAAGTGTTATTCTGGAAGCAGTAAAGAAAGTGTCAAAAAAAACTTTAAGCTGAATGTTGCTAATGGGCCAGGAGAGATAAAGATGGGAAGCGAACATTTGATTTGGCAATATGGAGGCCATCAGTGACTTTTAACAACAGCAGTTTTGGTGTGGAAAGGGAGATATAAAAAAGTTATTAGAGTGGATTCAACATCAGATGGAAGGAGAGCAAGTAAAAACAATGAGTAGTCAACTTTTAAGGAGTTTTACTGTAAAGGAGAACTTTGACTTACATGGAGGGTGACATAGGTTAAAAGATTTTTATCTGTTTAACTTGAAAATATTATGGTACATTTATAGGCTGATCAGAATTATACGCTAGAGAGGGAAAATAATGCAAGCTAAAGCAGGCACAATTTTAAGAGTGATGTCCTTGAATGACAATATACTTTAGTATACAAGTAGGGGATAGTCTTAGACGGGAACACTGACAGTTCATTGACTGTAGCAGAAAAGAAGGCAAAGTGTAGAAAGAAATATGTGGGGCTATAGACATGGTAGGGAAGGGCTCTTTTTAGTGATTCACTTGCTCAACGAAGTAGGAAGTAGGAGGAAAGGAAGTGTCTGAGGTTTGAGGAGTCAGGAAAAGGCTTAAAATAATCATTCTTGGTTATGTTTAGGTTGATGTGAATGTAATTGCAGTTTTCGCCATTACTTTTAATGATTTTAGTTACTTTTAAAACCGCAATTATGTTGGCACCAACCTAATAGGAAATGCAGAGACTGGTGGACAACAAATAGGGTGCATTTGCAGTTTGTGGTCATACGTTTAGGGTAAGAGCAATCAGTATAATAGTGTGTTTTCCTCCAACGGCAATGAGCTGCATGAATGCAAGCATGAAATGATCAGAGTGGAATTTAACCAGGAGTAAGATTTTCTGGAAGTCTATACATGAGAGGAATAATGGAGTTTAGTGAGCACACAAGTGAGGGATATAATAATGGGCTGTGGTGTTTAACCTTGTTGGGGGACATGAGCACATGGGAGGAGCAGAGAGGAATGAGAGAGGCAGTGTGAAGGTACAATGAATTGGAGGTCCCAGTAGGGGAGAAAAACTACTGGAGTTGAGGTGCTACAAGGACTAGGCTGGAAAACAGGTGGCAGTGATTGAAAAGTTGGTCACTTGAAATTTAGATTTGAGCCAGCATACTTGCTTCTGGACATTTGTCCTAAGAAGAAAGACAAAATATGGGAAAGCTGTTTCCTAGTATTTACAATAGCCCTAGATGATCTACAGCCATACCACTCTCAGTATACCTGATCTTGTCTGCTGTGGTTTTATGGGATAGAATGCTATTTTTCCCAAACACTTTATATTTTCCTACTACCTTGCATATTCTCACACTATTTCTTTCTCCTTGACTATCATTTTCCTTATTGCTACTTAATAAAATCTTTCAAGATACCAGGTAAATGCCACTTTTCCAACAAGTTGTTTCTCATTTCTCTATGCACTTGCAGAGGACCACCCAGGCTTTTTATCTCATTCTACATTGTGCGTTCAGATGTCCAATAGTAAAATAAAGATTCCTTGCATAAGAGTTGGCATATGTTCAGTCCATTAAACTCCATGCGCTTATGACCTTTATCATTATTACCATGACCTGATGCTCCACTGCTTGATTATTGCTTTTGGAGGCTTGTCTGATCATTTTCTATCATCTTGCTTTGCATTGCCAATATCAATACAGTTGCCCCATGATGAAATCCCTTTAGACATGTGAATTTTTTGCCCAGTGGGATAATTTCCAGTCTTTACTACAAAACCTCAGACTTATTCTCCTATGCCTAGTTCATACTAGATTGAACTACACTATAATTATGTATACAATATCTAATTATTTATGTGATTATTTGTGTCAAAGTCTAACTCTAATACTAGCTTTTAAGTACTTGACCTTTTAAGGTTTACAACTATCTTTTTATCCATCTAAAAAGCAAGCATCAAGCTCTAAATATAGTAGAAGCTCAGAACATTTTATTTTGAATAGGTGAGTGAGTTTGTGAATGAGTGAACTGATGGATGATAAATGGATAAAGATCTGTTTGTACTTTTGGATTTCAAATCTAAACCTCACATAAAATTTTTAATAATAGTAAGAGTCTATCAAACTTTCTGAAATTCTGAGCTTAACTCTGACCTACTGATCAAAATTATTTAGGGTTATAGAATCATCTTATAAATTATCACTTTTGCCTATATGATCTTAAAACAACTCTGGATGAAGAGTAAAATATTCACCTTATGAATTAGTTTCACTTAGAGGAGAATCAACTTTTCTGTCACGAGCTTTTGTGAACCATAAATTTTGTTTATTGTTATATTTTAAAACAAGGCTTACTAAATTTTTTTGATCCAGTGAAACATGTTTTTGTAAAGTCTGATTCTTAGAGAGATTCTGTGACAGGAGATATCTGCATACCAAAAAGTCATTAGCACTGCCTTTGTTATTCACATACTAAAATGTGTGGGGAATTACACAATTTCCAGGCTTAGAATCAGTATCAGTGTAATGCCCACATGTACAATTATGGTGGCAACAAAAGGGCAGGGGACCAGCAGGCTTTTCAACCACACTTCTTTTATTGCATATAACATCTACTCTTTGATTACATCATCCTAGTCATTACAACAGCTATGAGAGCCCCAAACAACAAAACACTACCAGAAACTTGCAAAACAAAAACCTTAACAATTAGTCAAAGTATGCCTTGCTATACACAGTTTTTAAATCACTCCTTAACTGACGTAAATTTTAATCAGCAAGAGGATTTTCTGGATTAACTGTTTTTTTTTTGTTGTTGTTGTTTTGTTTTGTTTTGTTTTGTTTTTGAGAGACAATGTCTTACTATATTAGTTAGGCTGGTCTTGAATTCCTGGTCTCAAGTGATCCTCCTGCCTAAACCTCCCAAAGTGCTGGGATTACATATGTGAACCACTGAGCCCAGACATGGACTATATTTTGCAATGCATTCTTTACCACTATTTGAAGACATTCCAGATGATGGCATGTGAGCAATTATATAAACAGAGAATGATAATGTTCCTTAATTTAGTGACTTTGTTAAGTCCTTCAGAAATGTACATTCAAAACAATCAACTGAGGTGGGCTTTAAAGGAGCATTCAAAATTATTAACTGAGTCTTCAACTGAGTCATGTATTATCATTTGAAGAAGGTTGAATGGTCTTTACTGGGCTGTCTCTCGAGCAAAGGTAACCTTTTATCATCTACGTATCTAAAAGCCTTAGAACTGTCACTTTCATTCACTCATCTAAATGTGTAGTAAGCTTACACGATCATTTGGATTCTACAAAAAAAAAAGAAAAGAAAAAGAAACAGACTATGGACTACACAGAAAGACTTACACCTTATGTTACTTAATATAATTGATTATACTTTCCCCACCCAGTGCTCAGCCCCTTTGCCCAACCACCATCCCTTGTCCCACAGAATACAAATGGCGAGCCCACAGTTCTGGCTTGCAGACACGAGTAACTGTTTCAGAAACATACTGACGTCAGCATTGTGTCTTTTACGGTTTTCTTCCCATTGTCCCTTCACACTCTCTGGATTTCTTTGTTTCCACCACTGGATGAAATCCACCTCCCACAGACATTCTGGTTCCTTTTAGTCACAAGATGGTTCTCATCTCAGAAGCCAAAATGCCCAAAATCCAATGTAATAATCAGAATTCCATATTTTTTTCAAAGTGAAGCATTTGAAAAGCCTTACCCTCCCTCCCAAGCCCAGGCCTGCTTCCAGTTGGAATTTTCTTCCTCTCAACTCTCCAACTTACTAGGCTCGAGGGGAAAGGAATTAGGAGAAATGGCACAGTTTTATATAGCAGATGCAATTGGTTCCTTGTGTTGGTTCCTTCTAGATGCTGAATTTGTCTCTTGTGAGATTCCCTTCTCCCAACAGGATTATTGGATTTTTTTAGCTCTTTCCTCTGTGGTCTTCTCACTGCAATTTCTAAGGCAGGTAATGCTATCCTCTACCTGACCACTAAGGATTCCCTTTCTCATCCCTAGCTTCAGTGGTCCACTCTGTTGGGGTTGCTCAGCACTCCCAGGCAGTCATCTTAGGCGGGATCTCTTGAATTGGTCCAGGTTGACTTCTTTCTAAGAGTGCACTTGACCAGCAGAAGGATGCATGTCCCTGACATTGGTACAAGCCCACTGGATCTTCTTTCTCCTTGCTGCCAAAGGCAGCTCCAGTCACAGTCTCTTGCCTTTAGCCTTTTCCTTGGGGTGGTAAGGGTACCCACACACTGACAGAGTTCACTTCAAATAAATCCTGAAATCCTCCTTTTCAGTATCTCATCCAATACAGACCAGAGGAAGCCTGTCTCTAATGCCAGAGAACCCATTTTGCACTCACTTAGCTATCCTCTATGGGTGGTCCAGCATGTAGAATCTGGCATTGGTTGGCACCTTTTGAAATTTTCTTGGCCTTCAGTGCCTCACCCAGAGCTAAAAAGGAACCAATCCCATTTTAACATGCTGTAACACATGGGTTTTATTTAGTCTTCATAGTGTTGACCCAATCAGTGATTTTTAATGCTGTGATTTGTTTGCTAACGTTTTTAAATCAAAGGATTATACATTTTTAACATATGGACCTTTAACTTTTCTCTAAAAGAGAAAGTAAAGGCCTCATATAAAGGCCTCTTGGCCTCCTGCCCCAAGAGGCAACAGGTAGTCTCTGAGCTGCTACAGTCAGCACCCATCTCACCTCCTTCAAGCATGGCCCCTGATACAATCTGAGTTTGAGACACCTGTCCTATCCCTCTCTCCATCCAAATCCTACCCTTCATTAAGGCTCATCTGAAATCTCCTTGAGAGACAGCCTGATATAAAAGAAAAAACAAAAATATTTAAATCCCACTCTATAGTCCAATGTCAGTATAATTTCATGAAGTTATCTAATCTGGAGTGTCAACGCACTGTTCTTCAAAATGGCAAAGGCAATATTACTTTACAAGGCTTGTATGGAGATTTAGTGGGATAACAAATATAAAGTTGCTGACATACAACAGATATAAGTCCTCTCAACCATAAAGTAAAACACGTATCTTCCAAATTTTATAATGCACCCCCAATTAATAGGAATTTGTTTTATCTACCCTATTAGAGGAAAGACTATTTTTTATTTTTGTATCTCTTAAGTAACCTAGTTTAATATTAAACATGTAATACAGGTTCATACACTCACTGCAGAGATATTACTTAAGAGATAATATTAAACTAGGCTACAAAATATTGTCCAGCATTTAAATACTACCAAAGACTGCTAGGAAAAAAAGCCTTAAAAGGAAAACATGTTGATCACATTGTTATTGTATTTTAGATATTCCATTTGGACAACCAATTGCAATGTGGTTATGTATCTTTTTTATTATTATTTTCTTAATGAAAAGAAGCAGTAGAAATAAAAATACTGAAAGTGACAAAAACTTGGATCTGGTTATAGCTCTGTCACAAACCAACTGTTATGATGATGGATAATTTAGGTTGACTCATTCTATTTGGAGAGATTTGAAAGCTAAAATCTATATCCCTGGGCCATTTTAGCTAGGCTTCTAACATGAATTAGGTACTGCCAATTGAAAGGGGCCTCAAAGCATTTGGAAGGCAAAGTGAGGAAGAGCCATCTTTCTGCTGCTATTTTGGCTGACAAACAAGGTCATGAGACAATTGTATTGGCTGGATTTTGCCTTTGCAGGTCCAGCCACTGGCTCCATAGGTATCTAGAGGCAGCGGGGCGATAGCAGTAGTGATGGCAGCCCAGAGGCAGTAGTAGCTTCCTGACTGAATCACAGCTAAGATTTTCACTTGCTCATACAGTAGTGGCCGTGATTTCCAGCTCCTACAGGCATTCCTGTGATTTTGTAAGCATCTGATTCCTGTATTGAATCCCTTTCTGCTTCAAATACCAGTGGGTTTTCTTTCCTGCACTGAACCCTATATGACACAATTACTTTAAGGTTACTTATTTTGGCTTCCTTATACGATAAATGGAGTTAGTATATGGTCTTACTTCACAGAGTTTTCCAGATAATTAAAGTGAAAAAAAATTTTAATTAGTTTTAAATTATTGAAAAACTTTAGTGCAACTCTTTAAACCATGGCCAATTGAAAACATGTATTTATCATTGTTATCTCCTAAAACTCCACTAACATGACAGTAAAAACAAAACATGTTATAAATTCCTCAAAAGGACAGTGTGAATAGGAAAGAAGTAACAAAATCCAAGAAAATCAACTCATTTTGGGGAGTATGGAAACTAGGTGGAGGGGTAGAAACCTTAGCAAAGGATGACAGCAGAAACAAGGGTTTCACCCTAAAGATCCCTGAAAAGATGCAGGAATTGAAGGTACCAGGTATCGTAGCAGTCAGGGAAGCGGAGTGGTGCTGAAAGTGGAGTTTTGATTGAAAGTCTATGTAAAGACAAGGTAAGTCCTTAATTTCCTCCTCAGTACCTGGTAACTATTGTTCCCATGTCGCTTTGGGAAACAGGGTGTTTGTTTTCTTGTGAAATTAAACCACAGAGGTAAGACAGGTTAAACCTCTATTCTTCTTTTTTATTTTTTATTTTTTTTATTTTTTGAGACGGAGTCTCGCTCTGTCGCCCAGGCTGGAGTGCAGTGGCCATCGGATCTCAGCTCACTGCAAGCTCCGCCTCCCGGGTTCACGCCATTCTCCTGCCTCAGCCTCCCGAGCAGCTGGGACTACAGGCGCCCGCCACCTCGCCCGGCTAGTTTTTTGTATTTTTTAGTAGAGACGGAGTTTCACCGTGTTAGCCAGGCTGGTCTCGATTTCCTGCTCGTGATCCGCCCGTCTCGGCCTCCCAAAGTGCTGGGATTACAGGCTTGAGCCACCGCGCCCGGCCCTAAACTTCTATTCTTAATAAGTAAAAACTACGAATGTTATAGCCCCAGCGTTTTTCCTCAATCAGTTCTAGAATAGACACGAAAAGGCTTAAACATACTAGACAGGATATTAGATTATTTTCCCCTATAGAAAATACATAGCTCCAAAGAAAGACCTGTGGGCACAGGGACTGGCATTTGGTAACCACCCAATTAAAAGACTGAGCACCCACCACGCTGTTATGAAGCCCACGGTCGATTCACACTGAGCGTCAATGAGCTCTGCAATGTCTCACTTTGCAATGTGAGAAAGCAGCCAAGAATCACCAAACTTCTGAGGAAAGCCTTTAACATGAAAGATACACTGTAGTGAACACAAAGAAAGTGGCAACTGCAGAGAAACAGTCTATTCATATAGAAGAAGAATTGTTAATCAACTAAAACAACTTCAGGGCTATAAAAATTATTATATACATAACAAAAGAATGGGATGCTACAAGCAAGAATCAAAATAAGAATGTTATCAGGTCTCAGAAAAGTATTAGAAAGGCTGAGCGATAGATGTTAAAGTTTTGATTTTTTTTAAAAAAGGCAAAAATTGGCAAGAGGCAAAAAAATATAAGAAAATTTCAGGCTTGATCCAGGAGGTACAAACGAAAAATTCCAGAAAGAAAAAAATTAAGAAGAAAAAGTTATCAAATTTAAAAAATGAAATATTCCCCATACTGAAAGGCATGGATTTCCAGACTGAAAGGACCAGCCAGTTTCCCAGTATAAAAATTACACTACTAAGGTTTTTATTGGTTTTTGGGTTTTGTTTTTTTGAGATGGAGTCTTGCGCTGTCAGTCAGGCTGGAGTGCAATGGTGCAATCTCAGCTCACTGCAACCTCCACCTCCTGGGTTCAAGCAATTCTCCTGCCTCCGCCTTCCAAGTAGCTGGGATTACAGGCATGCACCACCATGCCAGGCTCATTTTTGTATTTTTAGTAGAGACAGGATTTTACCATGCTGACCAGGCTAGTCTCAAACTCCTGACCTCAAGTGAGCCACCCACCTTGGCCACCCAAAGTGCTGGGATTACAGGCATGGGCCACTGCACCCGGGCTAAGGTTATTATCATGAAATTCCAGAACAGCAGAAATAAGAAAAATTCCTGGCTTATGAGGGTTGGGAAGAACATCACACAAAAAGAAGACTGAAAGGCATCAGGTTCCTTGATAGCAATACCAAGAGTTAAAAGGCAATGAACTGATATCTGCAAAATTCTGAGAGAAAATACCTTTAACTTATGTTTGAGCCAATTAACCTATATCAAAATAAATATATCTTCACATATGAATTCACTTTTACACATGTATTTCTCAAGTGCCCTATCTCAGGAACAATTGGAGAAGCTCATCCCCTAAATAGGGTAAGCAAGAAAGGATGGGATCCAGGTAACAGCAGAACCAATTCATGAGGGTGTTGGAGGGATTACCCAGAATGAAAGCAAAGGGCAGTTCCAGGGGATGGCTGTGTCTCAAGCTTTAGCAAGTCCCAGTTGGAGCCGGGAGACAAAGATTTGAAAAACAATGCCAATTAAAAACAACAACAACAAAATATCTCTCAGGAAAAGGGTGAGACAGAAGAAGCACATGATGGTAATATATTGAAGGGTTTTGCAGTTCTTTTGGTGAACTTGGAGAGAATTAGTGATAGGTTTGCAGTAATCGAGTCCAACAAACTAACAATTAAAATGAGATATTTATTAATTCCAGGAAAAACAAGAAGTTATACTCTATAGGAAACATATTCATACTTTACTACTTGGCTCAGAAGTGAAGCCAATTCAGTCATAAGACTACAAACTTCAAATACTGATTGACTGAAGTGGTCATAGAACTACATTGAGAGGAGGGTCAGGAGGGGGTGGCAGGAGCTTGGCCTAAAAATGCTCAATTTTCATCCATGTTATATGAAATCAGTAAAGAATGTTTAAAATAGATAAATAAAAAAACAACTACATTAAATTATTATTTAAAAATAAAGAAAAGCAGAAAAAGGATCTCCAGGAGCTGAGAAGGAAGTTTAATCTATCAACTAAAAAATGCAAAGTATTACTGATGGGAACATCTCACTAAGGGTCCAAGAATTGCAAGACTTCCTTTGGGATAAGCAAGCTGACACTAAACTTCAAATAAGAGCCACCCTCCAATGCCAAATAAGAAATTCAACCAAAACTGCAAAAGATTTTTTAAAATATTGACATAACTCACAAATAATTATCCCCAAATTAGCTTATTGCATAAAAACAGAAGATTCCATTTCCAAAGAGCCAAAAATAGATGTAAAATCTATCCAGTGACTTCTACACGGCAGTCTTACAACTGTTTAACATTGTGATCTGCCAAATTCTATATATAATGACACTAATTGTGATACAAATCAAAATAAACAATGACTTTCACTTCTCCTCACACCTGATCAACACTGTATTGTAGTTAGTGAACAGCAGTTGCATTTACACCAATGCACATAATTTTGTATCATTATTTTATATGTATATGTGTGTATGTATGTGTGTAGCTATTTTGTTATAAAATTTCAACCAAAACAAACTTCAGTCTTGGTAACAAAATCATCAGAAAAAGAAACAATTAATTGCTTGCTGAGCATGTGCAAATTTACAAAACAATTTGGCTTTTCAGATGGAATTTGAAGGCCTGAATTATTTAAGTCAACCAAAACTACTATTACTGTAAATAGAGGCACAATGACCCTTATATAGTGACACAATCATCATATCCTTGTGGTTAATAACATATTTCACAGCAGTTCTTCAATGCATGCTTGGCCTGTTGCTACTGATCCATACGTTAAATATGCCATCCACCACCATCAATACCACAAACAGTAAAGCTCAGTCACTAAAGCAAGGTGAAGGAAAAACCCTGTTATGAGTTTCGATGACACTGTTCAAGTGTAACTTTTATTGTTGTATAGGCAATATTTTAAAAGCTGTGGTCAAGGAAAAGCATCCTAAAAATTAGATCTGACTGCTTTCTTTTCTTTTCAGGAATAGCCATGCTTTCAAACAGCCTCTTCTGTTTTGAAGAGAAAGCCTCCTAATGAAATATAAAGGTGCTCACAGAAGTCTTCTACAGGGGAAAATAAAATCTCCTACCATATATTCATTTCACAAATTATATTTCTTGTGTATGCTTGTCTAATCCAATATATGTTTATTGTATCATTTTGTGCCTTTAAGAAGAAGAAAAGGTCACTGATTCTAGCACCCTATTCTAGCAATTCATTACCCTCTTCTCTACCACCAATTCATTGACCTCACCCACTTCCTCCCTGTCCATATTTCCTCACATGTCCTCATTTCTCTCCCTACCCAACTTAGATCTCATGGTCAATCAAGGTTTAACACCCTGTCCTTTAAAGAGGCCCTCAAGCCTCAGTTTTCCCTCTTTTCATCCATCACACTTATGTTTTCTGGCAAAATACGAGTTCTGTAAGCCTAGTTCTGAATCTGCCCTGAGCCTCTGAGCCTCCATGGAAACAGCTGAACTGAATATAACTGGAAAAAAGGGAGACAGATCTGACTCTAAATACGACACGACTGGTGGGCCCTCAGGCTGCCTGCCCTGTCCACCTCCTGTCCTCAGCCTCACTCGTCTCAGGTGACTCCATCTTCTCCTCCTTTCTTAAATGGCAACCCACTCCCCTCCTCATTCTCTGCAAATAGCCTCTTCTTTCATTTCGCTGAGTAAATAAAAGTAACCAGAGTTTTCACTTATCTATTTGCAAATGTTCCCAAACATTCTGTCTTCCCTTTTGCTATCACAGATAAGCCATGCTGCTCCTAGACTTAAGTGACTGCTGAAAGAGGTAAAAACATGTCTCCTTACTGCTCACCCACTCTCTCTCGTACGTGTTTGTGTGTGTGTCTGTGTGTCTGTGTATCTGTATCTGTGTCTCCATTGTTTTTTTCACTCCCTACAGACCTGTAAATGTTGGAGTGCCTGAGGACCCTCAATCCTCTTCTCACTTTTACCAACTTTCACTCCCTGAATGTTCTCATTGAGTCCTATGATTTTAAATACATCCATATATCGACAACTCCAAAACGTATGTGTTCAGCCCTGACTCCCCATCTGTCCGGCTATGTATTTATTTGTTAAGGCCACTTGAGCATCTAATGGGCATCCCAAAAGCATGGGTTTAAAAGAGGTTTTTATTTCCACTGCCATCTTCCCCATTTCAGGAAATAGTACAGGTTAACAATCCCTTTTCCACACTGAAAATTCAAAAACCCTAAAAATCAGACTTTTTTCATTTGGCAGCAAAACTTGGCCAGACCTGAGCTCATCTGACAGCAAAACCTGACCTGAACTGAGAGGAGAGCATGTATTATCTTTAAGTGAATACTTAGATGTTTTGTTGCAGATTTGTGCTTATGGAGCTACCCCAAATCCCACTGGGAATATGTGATAATTTTTTTTGAAATAGGCACATTATTACCTTTCTAATATTTGGAAAGTTGTGAATTTGGTTCACATCTAGGCCCAAAGGTTTTAGATAAGGAACTGTAGACCCAGTTGTTCAGGTTCTCTCTCTCTCTCTCTCTCTCTCTCCCCGCCCCCCACCCTCACCCAACCCCACTCTTTTTTACACACACACACACACACACACACAGACACACACAGCATTGTGCCTCATTCTTTTCCATCCTTTACCCCATATCCATTTCATCAGTGCATTCTGTCAGCTCTAATCTCAAATATATCCCAAATCTTCATACTTCTTACCACCTCCAAAGGCACCAATGTCACCAAAGCTACAGAACCTTCACCTGGACAGAGGCCAGAGCCTCGCAACACATCCTCCTATTTTTAATTTTGTCCTTCCTTGCCTCTCCACTTCTTCGCTTTATTTTCCACAAAATGGTCATAAAAGTCTTCTTAAAACATAAATCAGATCTGCCACCCACTCTGCTTCTCCTAAGCTGAAAGGGCTTCCCACCATTCAGAAAATAAAATCTTTACTTCTTATCAAGGCTTGCTGGGTCTTGGGTCATCTGACTTCTGCCCATCTCTCCACATTCAGGTCTTCCACTCTTTCTCCAACCTGTGCTCCAGCCCTTCTGCTCTTACCGGTTTTCCTCAAACAGGCCAAGCGCACCCTGCTTGGGGTGTGTGCCCTTGCTTCCCTCTGCACACCAAGGCCAATGCTTCAGGCCTTGGTGTCACTCACTATTCACTTCATTAAGGTCTCTCTTCACAAGTCACCATCACGAGAAGCTCTTTCCTGACCACTCTGGTCTAAAATACAGACTTTTGAAACTCCCAGGAGTTTGTTGCTGTACCCTGTTTTATTAAAATTACATTATATTCTTTTGCCTGTTTATTATACAACCCCACCATCAAAATATACACTTCAGGAAGGTAGGGATTGTATCTGGACTGTTTATTATTATATTCCTGGTTCCTAGAGTAATGATGGAACTCTCCATGTGCAAGTGAATGAATATTTGTAGAATGAACAAATAATTAAGTTGTATTAATAAGTCAACAGAGTTGAGTTGATAAAGGAATATTAGCCCTACCTTCCAAAGTATCTCAGTGTTTTTAAAAGTATCAGTATAGTCTGATGGATTTGGCTATAGCTTTCTTTTTTTTCTGAATGACTCTCATTCTTAAGCTAGTTCTATTCAGTGGCTAAGATTACCATAGTGTGACTCACACTGTATACATTAGTGTTTACTGCTATACCCACAAGACATACACTTAACAAAACAACCTGAATTCATCACGGGCAGCCTTTTCTTTTAATTCTTTGCTTTTATTGTGAGCTTAATTTCTCTTTCTAAGGAATTTAAGATTACTTAGCAATATGTTTCTAATTCCAAGGTGCTCTAAAGTGATTCCATGTGATTTCTTGTTTCCCAGGTAATATTGGTAGATACAACCAAATTATCTAATTACAGAAAGTGTATATTATACAAATTTAGCATAGAATTAGGAATTTTAAAAACATAAGAATGGAGATAAACGAGAAATCATTTTTAGTATTTTATCATTTTTTATTTATTAAAGATACAATTTGCAGTAAGGAGTTTTAAAAATTATTGCCTCGATCTGAAATGTCACTTCTCAGAGATGCATGCTTACTGTGCCTTTGGGTAAGCTACTTACCAGCCCTAAGCTTCCATTTCCTCATCTACAAAATAGAGATAATAATAGTACCTACATCATGGGTTTGTTACAGGGGTCAAACCTAGGGTTGACAATACTTGCTTGGAACAGTCCCAGTTTTTTCTTTGTGTCCCAGTATAGTTATTAATAATGCCATCTTATAAGAATTGTCCTGGCTGGGCACGGTGGCTCATGCTTATACTCTCAGCCCTTTGGGAGGCCGAGGTGGGCGGATTACTTGGGGTCGGGAGTTCGAGACCAGCCTGGCCCACATGGCAAAGTCTCGTCTCTGCTGGAAATAAAAAAGTTGGCCGGGTGTGGTGGCACATGCCTGTAATCCCAGCTACTCAGGAGGCTGAAGGCAGGAGAATTGCTTGAACCCGAAAGGCTGAGGCTGCAGTGAGTTAAGATCAGACCGCTGTACTGCAGCCTGGGTGATGGAATGAGACTCTGTCTCAAAGAAAAAAAAGACGTGTCCTTATTTGGATGATCAGTCGTATGGTGACACATGCCAACACGTCAGTGTCTGTTCACTGGTTTGGAGGTACCTAGGACATGGCAAGTGGGCCATGGTCATAGTTATTATTTTCCCGTATTCTCCCCAGATGGACACTCAGTGGCCTTCCATGTGGGCCGCATGACATCCAGCTCTGTCCTGAGACTGATAAGCCCTTTGGCTCTTGCTGATCTTTTATCCTCGATTCTCAAAACCCTCTCTCGCTATAGTCCCCCTGCCCATCCTCCAGCAAGTCATGCTTTCTTGCTTTCTTGCTTTCTTTCCTTCTTTCCTTCTTTCTTGCTTTCCTTCCTTCCTGTCTTTCCGTCTTTCTTTGTCTTTCTCTTTCTTTCCTTCCTTTTCTTTTCTTTCCTTTCTTTTCCTTTCTTTCTTCCTTTCCTTTCTTCTTTCTTTCTTTTTTTCTCTCTCTCTCTCTTTCTCTTTCTTTCCTTTCCTTCTTTCCTTCTTTCTTTTCTTTCTTTCTCTCATTCTATTACCCAGGATGGAGTACGGTGGTGCAATCTCAGCTCAGTGCAACCTCCACCTCCTGAGTTCAAGTGATTCTCCTGCCTCAGCCGCCTGGCTGGGATTGCAGGTGCTTTCCACCGCGCCTGGCTGGTTTTTGTATTTTTAGTAGAGACAGAGTCTCACCATGTTGGCCAGGCTGGTCTTGAACTCCTGACCTCAAGTGATCCGCCTGCCGCAGCCTCCCAAGGTGCTGGGGTTACAGGTGTGAGGCACCATGCCCATTCCAAGTCATGCCCTTTCTTCCTCAACTCCAGGACTTTCTCCTTTTCTACCTGGGAAAGCCCTTCCCCCACTGTCACCTGTCTTACCTCCACCTGTCCTGCGGGAACTGCCTTAAATGTTAATTCTTCCAAAAAGCCAACCTTGAGCCCACAGACTAACATCCTTGGTTCTATGTGATGGCAGTATCCAATATCCCAATTCATCAAAATTAATGCTTTACTGGACTGGAGGTTGTATGATACTATGGGTCATGATTACATGATTGCATTTTTCCCAATTCAGTATCCCTGGGATATAAATTACATGATTCAGCCAATAATTGGTTATTTGTTGCATGCATATGCTAATTAATTAAAATCAGATCCTGGCTCTAAAAAAAAAAAAAAAAATTGCCTCATGTAAAATAATTGGAAAGTATGTATAATAAAGTCATTTAGGGACTAATGCTGGGAATATTTTAATCTCTTAAACTGGGTATTATTATTTTGGTTGTGAATTTCATTTTGGAACACTCTCAGTTATTAAGCACATATGATTAAGCATATATGATCTCCTTTTGGATAGATGAGTTAACTTTTAGAGAGAGGCATCTTCTGATAAACATTTTATGAGTATTTATCCCTAACTGAAATTTGGTTCACATGATAGGATAAAGTCTGAGAACAAAAACTAAGCGACAGCTTCAAAATGGTGACTATTGTCCAAGCTTCATCACACACCTTGGACTTGAATGTCTTGTAAAAATGAAACTTGAGAAATGTTAACATTGTCCAATTACATTGAAAAATTTCAAGATTACCTTGCTTTATAAGTTTCTTTTTAAGGACCCATGTGAAGAGAAGATTATTTAGTCTTCAACTCAGTAGCGAACAACACATTGTAGCCTGGAAGCCAATTCTAAAGTATTTAGCCTGACTGCCTTCAAATTCAGTCAGCTTATCTCCCCTTGTCTGAGTCACTACAACTGGGAAACTTCAGCAGGCAATTTTCTCTCACAGGACACAAAGCCGTCTCCACTCACCAAGAATTTTCCAGGCTACAAGGCCACATGAGGCCAGAACATTCGCTAATCACTGAAAGATACTGTCAACATAATCCTAATTATTCAGCTACATCCTGAAACAGGAATTTCAGTTTTCCTGGTATATGCGTGGTGGAGAACTTAGAAAATTAGAACCTTGGAGTATAAGAAATTCATTAATTCAGTCAGTGTTTAAATCTCTTCTGCCTCCTACCCACCATATAGTTACCTAGAGTCAACTTTTACCTCAATCTTAAATTTGGCAGAGGAATGGGCAAAAATAAACACATTGTTTCCCACATAGATATACCAAAAAAGTAATTTACAGTAACGACTTTCATTTGTAGATGCTTATTCTGAGCCAGACACAGGACCTGGGCACTTTGATTGTATTACTTTATCCCTCACAACAATCCTCCGAAGACTCTTAAGTTCCATTACACAATGTTTGGTTTTCGTTTTTGTTGTGTTTTGTTTGTTTTTGTCTGTGATAGAAAAACATCCCCAATAATTTCTACTGGTAAGGTTTTTCTGGTAATTCTTTTCTGTCTTCCTTTTTACAAAAGTGCTCAAAAATCCTCCATAAAACCTTCACGACCTTCCAGCCTGAACTAACACTGATGTTGAACAATTACGGCTTTTACTGGCTGTATTATTCCATTGTAATGTTGTGACACACTGCCTGATTACCATTCTTTGTTACATTACACCATTTTGAAGTTCATACTTTATACCATGTGCTATGCTAAGCACTGAGGATACATTAATGAGCAGAAGGATTCTACTTCTTCCCTCTTGTTACCTCAAAGGGATGATAAAGGGTTACCTAGAAGGCAGAACAATTAAATGAACAATAACAGTGAAACATGAAGTGCACTTAGAGTACTTAGAAGGGTTGCCTAATGTAGTCTCAGATAATCATGAGTATTTCTCTGACGTTAATGACCCTAATAATATTCTGGGTTCTTTATTGCTGTTTTGTTGTTATTGCTATTGTTTTGAGACACGGTCTCACTCTGTCACCCAGGCTGGAGGGCAGTCTCTCCATTATGACTCACTGAAGCCCCGACCTCCCAGGTTTGAGCTATCCTCCCACCTGAGCCTCCTAAGTAGCTGGGACTAGAGGCACGTGCCACCACACCCAGCTAATATTTAATATTTTTGAAGAGACGGGGATCTGCCAAATTACCCAAGCTGGTCTCAAACTTCTGGGCTCAAGCAATCCATCCATCTCAGCTTCCCAGAGTGCTGGGATTACATGTGTGAGGCACTGCACCCGGCCTCCTAATGATATTTGGATTAGGGCTCAACTTTTCCACTTGATATTTCAGAAATTCAACTTTCACATGATTACATTCTCCCAAAGATACTTTCTCTTCACTCATCTATACTTCTTTCATCTCCAATTTAAATTTAAAATATTTTCTTCATAAATCCCTTTCCCTGTTTTCTAAGAGAAGACTTTGCCAACATTTCCATTTTCATTAAGTAAGACTTCTAGTTTAGTGCAGAACTTACAGTTGTTACTCTACCTTTTGAACCAGAGAAGTCAACTAAAATATTATCTTAATTCACAGAAAAATTAATGAAGTTTAGAAGGAGAAGAATTAATGGTATTTGTCAGTTTTGAACTTACTACTATTTTATTTATTTATTTAATTTTTAATCAGGGTCTGGATCTGTCACCCAGGCTGGAGTGCAGTGGCTCAATCTTGGCTCACTGCAACCTCCACCTCCTGGGCTCAAGCCATCCTCCCACCTCGGCCTCCTGATTAGCTGGGACTACAGGCCTGCACCACCATATGCAGCTGATTTTTGTACTTTCGGCATGTTCCCCAGGCTGACCTCGAACTCCCGAGCTCAAACAATCTGCCCACCTTAATCTCCCAATGTGCTAGGATTACAGGCATGAGTCACTGAGCCCAGCCAAGTCAACTATTTTAAAATAAGATATAAGTAATAAAGACAAATGGTATTTCTTCCTTATAATCAAACCAATTGCCTAGGGAACAAAGAGAAGAGGAAAAAAAGAATTTGATCAAATTGCTTTCTTACGAACTCTACGTGGAAAGAAAAGGTTAACGACCAAAGAAAAGGTTGAATAAGAATGAAAAAGGAAAAATTTTGTATAGAATTGGGGATTCAGTTAATGAAAACTTGTATACCATAACACCATTTTCTAATGTTTAGTTATACATTGTCTGCTTGCAAAACATAGGCAACCAAATAAACAGCCATTTTATAAATGTGACTCCTTGTGATGACTCCCTAAAAATTTTAAAGGCTAACCAGTGTGGCTAATGGACACATACCCCAAATCAGCTCTCAGTCGCTAAACTGTTCTTATAATATTAATGCTTCTCTGGTTTCCACAATTTATTCTCATTACTACTTTGATTCTCAATCTCTTTCTCTCTCTGTCTCTCTCTCTCTCTTCTTATCATTTACTCCTTTGAACTAATCAAAAATTAGCAAATGTTTCAGAACTTACTAATGTAAAAACTGAAGTCATTATTTCCTGCCCCCCTCTTACATCTGGAAAGATAATATTATACTGGAATGGTTTAGATAACAGACGAAATATGTAGGTGGGGAGGAACAAAATGCAACACCACTTTCTTCTTTGTCTTTGTGGTTGCAAAGAAGAGGCCTAGAAGACTGGGAACTGGGCCTTCCCATGCCCTGTATGACCTGTTGTCAGGGCAACAGGATGTGTGGGGAGCCCTGGCCTTTCCAGTGCTGTTGCCAGGGTAACAGGATATGAACCATCTTCTTTCATGCAACTATGCAGTTTCCCGGCTTTACTCTATGCTTCTCTTCTATTTGGTGGGAAATTACATTTGTTCACAGAAATCAAAGAGCAATACAAGTTCAGTACACAGCTGCTGAAGGAGCATGTTCTGGAAGGAATATTGTATATGGACACATGTCATTGATAGCTTTGCTGGTGAAAATAATATGTAGATGAATTTTATTGGACTGTCTTTCTAAAAAGAGAGACCTCAATGTTTATTTTCATAAACTCTAAAATATTTACTAATTGGTGATTAGTTCAAAGAAATAAATGATAGGAGATGATGAGAAAGTAGTAAGCAGAGTGATAGGCAGAAAAAAAACAAAAAACAAGAAAAAACTTCAGAAACCAGAGAGAATGATGTGAAAAATTCAGAGGCTAAGAGATGATTGTGGGTGCATATCAACTAGCTTTTGTTGTGCAACAAAACACCAACAACTTAGTGGCCAACAACAATAAATATGTATTGTTTTCTAACAATTTTGAGAAAGTTGGGTAGTCCTCACTCACATGTCCGGTGTTTAACTGTTTGGTTTAGAGGGGCCTCAGCTGGAGTGGTTTATATCTGCCCCACATGCCCATCCTCCAATAGGTCTCACCAGCCTTCTCCACATGCCAGTTTGAGGGTTCCAGAGAGCATAAACTCCAGTGCATAAGCCCTTTCTAAACCTTTGATTGTGTCACATTTGGTAAGGCCCCACTGGCTAAAACAAGGTGTATGGCCAAGAGTAAGTATGAGAGAGATTATTCAAGAGAATGGATGCAGGAAGTCATGAATAAATTGGGCCATTACTGCAACAGTAAACAACAACATGACAGAATTTCTGGAAAATAAATAAATAATATCTTGGGAAAACTCAAGATATTGAAGCAGAGATTTGCTACAAAATGAAGTATTAAACGGCCACACATAAAGATGCTTGTTCATACTGCAACCAGTGGGAAGTACTGGAAAATTTTCAAGTTCTAAAAATTAGAAAGGAACCCCTTAACTCATATACTAGCCATCTCTAAGTGCAATCTAAGAATGCTTGAGAAAAATACTGTGCAGTTTAAGTTCTGTTTGGGAAGTAAGGCAGAATAAAGTATATTAAGATGATTTTTCTGAAATAAACAGAAGAAAGACTACTCATTTTACTTCAGGGAAGAGCACTCTTATGTGCTTAAGTTTTGTTAAAACAAGAATAGAGTAGTAGCTTAAGCAAAAATGAAATACCTAGTTTTGATGGTTAGAATTATTGAATTTATTTTCATTGGTTAAAAAAAATATCTTCTGAAATGGGCACCCAGACATTACTGTGCAGGGTTTTCTTGGTTGGTTGGGGGTACCAAAGGCCAAACAAGTTACAGTGATTTTGCAAAAGTCCAAGCTCTAAGGAGGTAAAAGAGTTTAGAAGACATCAAATTCTCTTATAGATATTAGCTAGGATCATTGTTTAAATAAATTAATTTAAAAGGTAATGGTAGCACATGTCCTAGAGCAGAGAAACAAAATTGGGGAGTTTCTGACATCTAAACCATATGCCACATGATAACTCCCTTTGGTATTCAGCTTTGAGTACGCAAAACTAGACAAACAGATGGCAGGACTGTGGAAAAAATCAAAACAAGAGAACAGCTTTTAATTCCTGAAATGTCAGGTTTTATACTGAGCCTTGAGTATTAAGTAGAATTATCTAAGTCAGTGTTCAACGGAATAAGTATGGGCCTCAGAATCTGGCCCTCCCCTTACTAACTGTGAAATAGTGGCCAAGTGGTTTAATATCTTGGAGGCTCAATTTTCTCATCAGAAAGACTGGAGATAATTGTGCTGATCCATACAGATAAAAGTAAAATCTTTCAGAAAGTATCAGGCAGAAAACAATTATAAAGTATGATTACTACTATGATTCAATTTTGAGGTGATTTTTAAATAATTTAAGGTAACCAGAAATGTGGTTGATATCAAAGTTGTTCAGCTTTTTCTTATCTTGGTCCAAATACAGTTTATTTTGAACCAACTCTTAGAAAGTCCAGTTTTAAATGGACCAGAATTAGTACATTATCATTTTTCTAATAAGTTCATTTTTATTTTCTTTTAAATTATCTACAACTTGTTTTACAAGAATCCCTTGAACATCCATACTTATGCAGTTTAGTTAATGTTGACCTCAGGTTTCTTCTCCTGGAGACTCTGATGCTTAGAGATTTTACTATTTTTTTTTTTGCATGACTCATTATAAACTTATTTGAATAACTATAAATTTCAAAAATTTGCCTACAAAAAATTTGCGGCATGACTGAGCTTTTTCTGGGCCTATTTAGTACAAATCCATGCTTTTAAATATTTTATAATATATAAAATAAAATTTGATCTTTTTAAAAGTCTTCAAGAAAGTGTAGCTGAAAGGAGAAACCAAAAGGGTCATAATGTTTCATATATATGCCTCTAATGAGCTTTTATCATTGTTATGCCTTCCTTAACTATAGTCATTCATGCCTAAAACTTGCTCAGACTGGATATGTGGAGTAATATGATTCTCATGAGCTTTTAACGCTATCATCTGTTTAATAATGTTAATTAAGAGTTTCTTTCATATCCAAAAGGCCTATAGCATAGTCCTTTACCAGATGATAATCAAACTTGCTCACATATTACATTTGACTAGCTAATTGAAATACGTTAAATGACAAAATCTGGTAATGTAATGGAAATACAGCATTTTCTAAAATGAATCAGCAAGGGGATGGACATGGGACATGACAGCAATTACCTAGAAGTCAAGTCTGTTGTGAACCAGGCCCAGGTTGTAATAAGAAAAGGCCTAAAGAATAATTTTCAAGCCAGAGTGACTCAGGAAAATAAGTCTAGCCCTGAGATATACATGATTATAGAGACCTAAAATCCACCATAAGGCTACCTCAAGATGTTGACTTAAAGATGCCATCAAGACAATTCTTCTATCAGTGAAACTCCCAAAGCCCACTTCTTCTCAGCTCTCTCTCCTTATGTACCCTAGCTCCTGCTCCAGGGAAACACAAATCCTTATGTATAGTGATTCTGGTGAAGAGAAACATGGGGAGTGAGAATACTTCCATTGAGCTAAGAGAAAGTCTTCTTTCTGCATCTTGACAGCTCTACTCTGTGCATTGATTCTGATAAGAAAAGTACACGAAAAATTATAGAATTCTGTTTCTGCATTTAATATCAGCAATAATAACGACGGATAAAAGCTAGGATTTCTTGAATTCTGGACACTTTTCTAAATAATTTATGTGTTAATTTAATTAATTCTCTCAATGCCTATGAGATAGGTAATGATATTATTTCCATTTACAGATAAGAAAATTGAGGAATTGAAAAATCAATCAAGCGGGAAAGAGCCAAGATGGTCAACTAGATGTAGCCAGGAAAACCTTCTCTCACCAAGAGACCAAACCATCAAAAAGACAAGCACACTCCAAGGAGATCTTCAGAAGGGCATTGAGGGTGGACAGAGGAAACAGACCCTGAGCTGAAGAGAAAGGAGGCTGCAAATGCTGCATGGGATTGCCAAGCACCAGGACTCATTCCTGGTCCAGAGCAGCTCCTGGGGACAGGGTGAGTAAAATAGGGGGTAGAGTGACCCACTCTCACCACAGACCTCCAGAATCCTAGCTGCAGGAGACCCCTTGACACATACTGACTTTTGAGCTGGCAGGGAGAGCTTCTTGGAGAGTTGGTAGGGGTGGAACTTAAGCCTGCACAGAGCCCAGAGGGTTCAGTGTGGGAACAGCTACAGTGGAGTAAAGCCAGGGATGCCCATCTCCCAAGGCTTGCCTTGCTCCGCTAGCAGGCTCTGGCTTGTGTTGACTCAAATCTAGACAGAACATGGCTATTCTCCCCATGAGACAGAGCCAATCTGATCTGGGAGTCCCCCTGTTTGCCAGCCTCTCCCCAGAGTCCCTGCCTGGACACACCCATTTGCAGTGCAACCACAGATACTGAACTGGGGTGCTTCTCAGTGGCCACTACCACAGTTCCTTCACCAACAGACCCTATCTGACCATCAGAGAGCTTCTGCAGATGGGCCCCTACCAGTGCACACCTACCTGCAGCTTCCCCTACCACCTTGCCAACACATGTGCACAAATGTGGCCTGCAGCTGCCAAAATATACATGCGTGGACCTCACTGCCCGCCCACCACCAGTGCACAGGCAGATCCCACCACTGCTGCTGCCATCCCATTGTCACTAGTGAATATGCACACAGAACCCACCACCTCACCACTACCCTACCACCACTATTGCACATGTGC
>NW_012106631.1:1384038-1389285 GCF_000951045.1 Mandrillus leucophaeus
GTAAAATAGGGGGTAGAGTGACCCACTCTCACCACAGACCTCCAGAATCCTAGCTGCAGGAGACCCCTTGACACATACTGACTTTTGAGCTGGCAAGGAGAGCTTCTTGGAGAGTTGGTAGGGGTGGGACTTAAGCCTGCACAGAGCCCAGAGGGTTCAGTGTGGGAACAGCTACAGTGGATTAAAGCCAGGGATGCCCGTCTCCCAAGGCTTGCCATGCTCCGCTAGCAGGCTCTGGCTTGTGTTGACTCAAATCTAGACAGAACGTAGCTATTTTCCCCATGAGACAGAGCCAGTCTGATCTGGGAGCCCCCCTGTTTGCCAGCCTCTCCCAGAGTCCCTGTCTGGACACACCCATT
The DNA here is from genome assembly GCF_000951045.1 of Mandrillus leucophaeus. Classification (NCBI taxonomy): domain Eukaryota; kingdom Metazoa; phylum Chordata; class Mammalia; order Primates; family Cercopithecidae; genus Mandrillus; species Mandrillus leucophaeus. The sequence continues at coordinate 1,384,398 of NW_012106631.1, forward strand.
TGCAGTGCAACCACAGATACTGAACTGGGGTGCTTCTCAATGGCCACTACCACAGTTCCTTCACCAACAGACCCTGTCTGACCATCAGAGAGCTTCTGCAGATGGGCCCCTACCAGTGCACACCCACCTGCAGCTTCCCCTACCACTTTGCCAACACATGTGCACAAATGTTTCCTGCAGCTGCCAAAATACACATGTGTGGACCTCACTGCCACCCCACCACCAGTGCACAGGCAGATCCCACCACTGCTGCTGCCATCCCATTGTCACTGGTGAATGTACACACAGAACCCACCACCTCACCACTACCCTACCACCACTATGGCACATGTGCACATGCAAACCCCACTGCTACAACCTCAATAAAGTGCTTTTTCCAGCACCTTTCTCCCTATCAAAGTGTTGTTGCCAGTGAACTGGGAACACCTCAGCCCCTCCAGTGTAGCAGGTGCTTAACATCAACAGGCCATAAAACAAAGTCTTAGGCCTGGTCTCAGGCCCCAGTGTTAGAGCATGCAGCCCAAGTGTGCTGAGCTGAGACTTGGCCCCCTTGAAATAATCCAAAAACAAAGTCAGTCAACTCAAGCCAACTTATACCACAGTCAAACCCTCAAGTGCATAAAAGAATATAAAAGCAAAAAGCCCCATCCAAAGGACTGCAACTTCAAAGATTAAAGGAACAACAGCCTACACAGATAAGAAAAAAACAATGTAAGAACTCTGGAAACTCACAAATCTAGTGTCTTTTGCCTCCAAAGTACCATAAAAACTACCCAGCAACATTTTTTTACCAGACAAAATGGTTGAAATGACACACACAGAGTTCACAATCTGGATGGCATGAAAAATTATTGAGATTCAAGAGGAACTTGAAACACAATTCAAGGAATCTAAGAAATCTATTAAAATGATTCAAGAACTGAGAGACACAATAGCCATTTTAAGAAAGAGCTAAACTGTTCTGATAGAGCTGAAAAACTCACTACAAGAGTAAAATAATACTATCACAAATATTAATAACAGAATAGACCAGGCTGAGGAAAGAATCTCACAGCTCGAAGTCCGATTCCTTGAATCAACTCAGTGAAACTAAAATAATGAAAAAACAATTTTAAAATGAACAAAATCTCTGAGAAATATGAAATTATTTAGAAACCAAACCCATAACTCAATGGCATCCCTGAAAGAGAGGGAGAGAGAGCAAGCAATTTGGAAAACATATTTGAGAATATTGCTCACAAAATTTTTCCCAACCTCACTAGAGAGGTTGACATTCAAATTCAGGAAATCAGAAAACCCCTGTGAGATACTATACGAGATGACCATCCTTAAGACACATAGTCATCAGATTCTCAAAGATCAATGTGAAAGAAAAAATATTAAAGGCAGCTAGAGAGAAGGGCAGGCTGCCTACAAAAAGAACTCCCTTAGGCTTATAGCAAACTTTTCAGCAAAAACCCTACAAGCCAGAAGAGATTGGGGGCCTATATTCAGCATCCTTACAGAAAAAAATTCCAACCAAGAATTTCATATCCAGCCAAACTAAGCTTCATAAAACAAGGAAAAATAAAATCATTTTCAGACAAGCAAATGCTAAGGGAATTTGTTACCACCATACCTGCTTTACAAGAGGTCCTTAAGGGAGTGCTACACATAGAAACAAAAAACTGTTACCAGCCACCACAAAACCACACTTAAATACATAGACCATTGACACTATAAAGCACGTACACAATCAAGTCTATGTAACAACCAGCTAACAACATGTCAGGATCAAATCTGCACATATCAGTGCTAACCTTGGATGTACACAGGCTAAACACCCGAATTAAAAAGCACAAAGTGGCAAGTTGGATAAAGAATCAAGGCCCAACCCATATGCTGTCTTCAAGAGACTCATCTCACATGTGATGATAACCATAGGTTCAAAGTAAAGGGATGGAGTAAGATCTATCAAGCAAACAGAAAACAAAAAAAGAGCAGAGAGTGCTATTCCTAATTCAGACAACACAGAAATTAAGCCAACAATGATCAAAAAGGACAAAGAAGAGCATTACATAATGATAAATGTTTTGATTCAACACGAAGACTTAACTTTCCTAAATATATGCACCCAACACTGGAGCATCCAGATTCATAAAACAAGTGCTTAGAGACCTACAAAAGACTTAGATAACCACACAATAATAGTGTAAGACTGCAGCACCCTACAGCATTTCTATACACCAGTAACATCCAAGCTGAGAGCCAAATCAGAGACGCAATCCCATTCACAATAGCCACAGAAAGAATACAATACCTAGAAATACTACTAACCAGGGAAGTAAAAGATCTCTACAACAAGAATTACAAAACGCTGCTTAAAGAAATCAAAGATGACGCAAATAAATGGAAAAACATTCCATGCCCATGGGTAGGAAGAATCAACATTGTTAAAATGTCCATACTGCTCAAAGCAATTTACAGATTCAATGTTATTTCTATCAAACTACCAATGAAATTTTTGACATAACTGGAAAACACTATTTTAAAATTTATATGGAATCAAAAAAGAGCATGAATAGTCAAAGCAATCCTAAGCAGGAAGAACAAAGCCAGAGGCAGCACACTACCCAGCTTCAAACTATAGTACAAAGCTATAACCAAAACAGCATGGCACTGGTACAAAAACGGACACATAGACCCATGGAACAGAATAGAGAACCTCAAAATAAAGTTATAACCATCTGATCTCCAACAAAGTCAATGATAACAAACAATGAGGAAAACACTCCCTATTCAATAAATGATGCTTAGATAACTGCCTAGTCATATGCAGAATATTTAAACTGGACCCCTTCTTTTCACCATATACAAAAATCAACTTGAGATGGATTAAAGAGTTAAATGTAAAGCCTAAACTATAAAATCCCTAGAAGAAAACCTAGAAAATACCACTCTGGAAATAGACCCTGCAAAGATTTCATGAGGAAGACTCCAAAAGCAATTGCAACAGAAACACAAATAGACAAGTGGAACCTAATTAAACTAAAGAGCTTCTGCACAGCAAAAGAGACTATCAACAGAATCAACAGAAAGTTTATTTTGTTCTATAGTTCTGCAGTTTTGAAGGTTAAGATGGATTCAAAGGAATTCTGATTTAGCTGCACACCCAAACCATGTTCTTCCATGCAAATTTAATCTCCAATAAAGCTGATATTTTGATTTTCATCTATGGGACTCCTAAACCTATCTCTCACTTAATTCTGAACTTGGGCAGGAATTAGGGGTATCATTCATTAGCACTCCTCTCACCCGAGCATCTTATGAGGCAGATATCAGTTTTGTCCATGTCTCAGCTGAAAAATAACCTAAAAGAAGTCATCCCTGAGTATCCAAAATACCTTCCCCAAATAACTTGATCACATCACCTGGTGCATTTTCTTCTGGTCACTTCTTACTCCATATTAACTTGCTTTTTATAATTCACTTTTTGTTGTTTGTCTCCTCTACAGAAACAGAAGCTTCTGTGTCTAACATTGTACCTGACAGATTATACAGTCAGAGTATATTTGTTGAATGAGTGAATGAATGATCAATTCAATTAATGGATTTTACAAATAAGAAAAGTGAAGTTTAGATAAATTAATAACTTTTCCATGGACACTTAGCTAAAAAGCAGGAAGTATTGTAGTATTAGAAAATATCTGATTAACTCTAGAGTTCAATTTCTAAACCACCTAATCTGTAAGGTATTCCACCTTAATAATGTTAATTCTAAGAACTATAACATAATGTTATGTAGGACTGACTATTAAGACTGTGTCTACACATCAAAATGGGTTTTAATGAAGTAGTTTTCTTCAGAACAAATTATGATTATGATTAAAAGACAGATTTTAAAAAACTGATTTGCCTGATTAATCCATCAAAACAGTCACATACTGAACAACATACAGACTTATCAACAATTTCCAAGAAAGATTGCATTCTCTTTTGACATTTGAAACGAATCCAGTGAATACCCTCCATCTCAGAGTTTGGTGAGGAAACTGGTGTTTTGGGCATGCAAGTCAGGGTTAGATGGAGGTACAGTGAGTTGTTTAAAGGCTAAGAATAAAGAATATCTGAATCCAATGTGCCATAGAGTAAGGCAGGGCTTCACCACTAGGGATCGTGTGTGTGTGTGTGTGTGTGTGTGTGTGTGTGTGTGTGTGTGTGTGTTGGGAGGGGATAGGAATGGGCATGTTGATGTGTTCTTCTGGTATGGAAAGCATGTATTAGATTTTTATTGCTACTGTAACAAATTTACCACAAACTCAGTGGCTTGAAATAAATGAATTATCTTTAGTTCTGTAGCTCAGAAATCTGGCGCAAATTTCACTGAGTTCTAGTATCAGCAGGACTGCATTCTTTACAGAATCTCTAGGCAGAATCTGTTTTAAAAATTTTTCAGGTTTCTAGAGGTTGTCCTTGGCTCATAGCCCACTTTCACCATCTTCAGTAGTAGCACAGACAAGTTAAGCCCTTGTCACTCAGTCCTACTTTCTCTTCTGCCTCTCTCTTCCACTTTTCAAGCCTTTGTGATTGGCCAGGCATGGTGGCTCACGCCTGCAATCCTAGCACTTTGGGAGATTGAGGTCAGTGGACCACTCGAGCCCAGGCATTCAAGACCAGACTGGGAAACATGGCAAAAACCCATCTCTACTAGAAGTACAAAAAATTAGTCAGGTGTGGTGGCACATGCCTGTAGTTCTTGCTACCTGGGAGGCTGAAGTGGGAGGATCACCCGAGCCTGGGAGGTCAAGACTGCAGTGAGTAGAGATCACTCCACTGCACCAGAGTGAGATCCTGTCTGAAAAAGAAAGATGGAAGGAAGGAAGGAAGGAAGGAAGGAAGGAAGGAAGGA
>NW_012106631.1:1391274-1393237 GCF_000951045.1 Mandrillus leucophaeus
AAAAAAAAAAACAACAAAGCTTAACTTAATGTCTTTCAACCATTGCATTCACAATTCCAAGTCTTAAAATTAATATCTGGACATTTGTAACATGGGAGAGATAAGGTGGTATGTGTCTAGACATGTAAAATTAGTGATCAGATATAAAGTCAGCTTCTAACTGAAATTGTGATAGGTTCTAGTACTATGTTTATAAAAACTGAAGGAACTGGGGCAATAAGTACTATGAAGTGGTGAGTATTACATTTTTGTCAGTAGTTTATGGTTTCTGGCAGTTCATACTTTCTTCTCTTCTGTTGAATGCCTGAGTAAGATAATACTTTGTTTTAGATTTTTCCCTATAGCTTCATATCATTTTCACTGAATTTTCGACCTGAAAAATGCTAATTTTCAGTTTTCTGAAAATGCTGTCACCTCTTAGATTGAATTCTTATAGCAATGTCACTAACTGGAAAGAGCAACACCAGTGTTTTTTAAATATGTTTAATTTTTAAATAAAATCCACAGTTGTGGAACTCTGTATGTTTAGAGAAAAAAAAGCAACAGCACATGACACAAAAAGGCATTTATCTTTTAAACGGAAAAGAAACACAATGCATAGGTGAAATACTGTAAAATCTTCAAACCAACTTTCTACATGGGAATCAATGAAATTAACAATATTTGAAAGACTATTGATAGCTATGTTTTCTTAGTATGTAGGAAGAAGCCTAGGTCTCAAATTCATAAGAAACTTCTGAATCAGAAATTTCATTTGGTGTTGAGATGGCATAAGAAATAGGAAGTGTTTTACAGCCCTAAACAATTGATAACTTATGGCCAAGTATATAATTATTTTTAAATCTAATTTATGAAAGACCTAATGCCATAGTTATTTGCTTATATTTCCACCATCATAGATGATGACTTATAGTGTAGAATTAAATTGTTGTACTGAGTAACAAATTAGTGGTTGAATATGGAAAAAGATAAATAAAAAGATTGTAAATATAAGAAGAAAATTAATAGACTAATGCAGAGAAGTTTGCATCAGAATGGGAGTAAGAAACTGTTTCACCTTTCTTGTCACAAAAGAAAAAGAGATTTCTTGGCACATAACTTTATATGGTGTGTCAAATATTATATGAAGATAATTTAGAAGAAGCTCAATAAAAGAAAACAAAAATGGTAGACAAGCATTAATATTTTAATTTAGTTACCAAAGTTTTCCACATGTGTTCCAAAATTTAAAAATTATTTCTATGCACTCAAAAGACTCTCTAAAATGTTATGTTATATAACAATCCCTATAAGATATTTTCTCTAAATGTCTACCTGTAATGGTTCTTGATTTCTATATTTAAGGTATAATTGAATAAACATTATTTTACTTTCGCCTTTGTCTCTATTTTTATTTAACCTTAAAATTTACATACTGGAAGCTCGATTAAAAACAATATATTATGCCAAAATAAGTCAATGTATTCGTAAAGTAAAAGATTTTAAAAATCACTTTCTAAACAAATACCTAAAGGTCTTGAGTCTATTTTAGCAAAAATAAGAAAACTGGTGCACAATTGTTTGATAGGTTTAATGAGTAGCATGATTTTAATTGCCAAAACTTAAGTGTAGAATTCTAGGACTAGCAATTTTGATAAGCCAAAATTCTGTTTGAATCAATATTGCATTTTAAATAGACAAGACAATTTCAGCAATGGAATAGGAAGTCCCTCACATCACTCCTCTGAATGCAAACTGTACAAAATACCATAATTAAACAATTTGGTTGTCATTAGTCATGTAGATTTTAGATTTAGAGTTTCTCGCTTTGACAATTCTAAGCCTTGAACACTGAAAATGTGCTAAGTCAAACTACAAGTTGAAGTGATAGTACAAAATGCAATTTCTTCTTTATTCAATGAAAAAGCAGTCGTTTTAGTCAGTTAGATAATGATTTTCAAAAGAAAGAAAGAAACTTGGTTAA
>NW_012106631.1:1395977-1397311 GCF_000951045.1 Mandrillus leucophaeus
AGGCTACTATCCCTATTTTAAAGTCAGATGATTAGCAAGTTTAACTCCATCTGCTCCTTTAATTCTCCTTTTCAAATAAAGTAACATATCCTTTGGTTCAGGGGATTAGGACATGGACATTTCTGGAGGGTGATAAGTCTGCCTACCCCAAGCCTGGGAATTCAATTTTAAGGAGCACCACTGTAGATCCTTTTCTGGTGTCTTTTGCGTAAGCGTTCTGAGACTGTCATCTTTTTTGTTTTGGAAGCAAGATAACTACAATGTCAGAGCTAGGTAGATCTATGTTTAAACCCATGTTCTATCAGATACTAGCTGCATAACTACTTAAGATACTTATGTTTTTAAGAACACTGGTGGGGAGTAAGAATACAAACATGTTATATCTGCACAATTCTAACAATATGATGATAAAGATGATAAAGCAAACATCCTTCCATCTTCTCCATCTTTATTCCAGTTGTGAATCTATCTCCAATCCTCCCACCTGGTTTTAGTCCCTATTTTGGCAGCCTGGCTGATCTAATTTTCTAGTTAAAGCCAGTATAAGATTCAGAATTTTATTCATTCATTGATTTAAAATATTATTTGCACTGTCTCCTGTGTGCTAAGTACTGTGCTATGTGCTGGAATCCAAGAGCAAATCCAATGAAGTAAGCGTAGCTCTTGCACTCAAAAGCTGTGGCTGAATATGAAAGGTGGATTTTGTTATAAGAAAAGAAATTCAGGTTATTTATGAGCTGAAAATAAAAAACTAATCTAGTCTGGAAGGTCAGGAAGAATTTCCTTTGCAAGTGAAATTTAAGCAGCAATCTTTGTGCATTTTTTAATAGGATATGAATCAGAATTTTGAGTGGGACAACTCCTCCTGATAAGGAAATGCCCTGAGGTCTGTAGGATATTTAGCCTTACCAGGACCCTGCTGCCCACTAAATACAGAAACACCTTGCCATCACTGCAACCACCAGAAACTTCCCCACATAACTCTAAAAGCTTTGTATAGAACAAGAGCAACTCTGGCTGAAAGAGGAAAACGAAGGAATAATTGTCTCCAGAAGACAGAACAAAATGAGCAAAGGCAGAGGAGTGGTAAGCAGTATTTCTTTTGGGTGACCCTGGGTCTGAATAGGAGGCGTGTCACGGAAGGACAGGCATCAGAGGAGAATCCAAAGATCAAATTGGTAGGCAGTGACCCTGTGAAGGATGCAAAGATTTAAAGGTGTTTAAGCAGAAGAGTAAAAGGATCAAATTTGTGTCTTATCTATAATACTTCATCCTCAAGTATGGTTCCAATTTGGGAATATGATGCTATTAGCTCCTGTCACTTCTATTTTTTT
>NW_012106631.1:1399461-1475421 GCF_000951045.1 Mandrillus leucophaeus
TTTAATATATCCTTCTATCAATTCATGAAGATCTACCGTTGAATGACTCTATCACCCTTTTCTGAAATAAAATGACAGATTGATCTTTGAGATCAGCTGATACAGTGAGTCAATAACTTTGCCCTAAAGTATTAAATAAACACAACATCATTTTTCACATTTCTTAAAGACATATGCATAAATTCACCAGCATACATCTTCATACATTCAATTAACTACAGGAAACTAGAAAAATGCAAACAAAACAAAAGCAAAACATCCTTCTAAGGAGAAGAAAATCTAAAATAGGTTGTAATGAGAGACATAATTTTCCCGGTACTGATGTTCATCCACTCATTGGGTTAAAACACAAATCATCTGATGACTGCTAATGTTTAATTTGCATCTATGCTAATTAATTTTGAGAGCTGTTATTTGCTTTGATAGGATTACTTGTTCCCCTAGAGAACAACCTCACCAAAAAGCTGTAATTTCTAAATCTTCAATGGATCTTGGAAACAGATTTCTAGTTCATCCAAATAATGTAAAGATGGCTTCCTTTCCAAAAGTTATTCTCTGCTATATGTTTTTTGCATTATTGTGCTCTTATACTAGTGCACTGTAAAGCCATATATTACTTCAAGAAGTAAGAAAATATACAAAGAACAATATTTAAATACATAAACATCATTAAATACATTCAAATGGAGGAAAGTAGAAGGAATTTTTACCTCTAAACAAAGTTTGATGTAATTTTCTTTAAAAAAATATCAAACAGGGACATCAAAATTACTCAGGTACTGAATTTTTAAAAATGGTGTGAAAACACAGCATTAGAGATATAAATCATAGAAAATCTCTATTTTGCATAGTGTAGGATTCTTTCAGCTGTTATTATAGAAAAGCAAATATATTAATATTTTCATTTGAGATCTGCAAACATACTAAGCAGTTACAATAGCCTGTAAAGTTCATATTATAATCTCTCATTTTTAGTCAAATGTTAAATCTGATTTTTAAATTATGACAATTAAGATAAAGCATATAAACAGTGTGGTGCTGAAACACTAAACAGGAACTAGTAGCATACACAGCTAAAAAAAAATATAAGGGTGTAAATATCAAGGTGAATAGCATTGCAATTAATGTTTGACTTAGGTAATTACATCCCATGTTTGACATAAATGCATAATTCTTGACCCATTTTACTAAGGGCTATTATGTACTATGGACTATTCTGTACTCTCAGGAGAAGTGAACCGTGAACTGGTTAATGTAAAGCCAAAACTCTCCAATAAGTTTGATATGCTGTTAATATTTTTACCACATAAGCATTTTTTCTTACAGAAATATTTAAGCAAAAAGAATAAGCACAATAAAGTATAATTATTTATTTTCATGTTAATCCTCTCATTGCTTTTCCAAATCTAATCACAGAAAAAGAAGTACCAGTCTTATTTCTCTCTCTGCTTACCTGAGGGAAATTTTATTTGAGTCAGTATCCTGGCAAATGGCTTTCTTAGTTACCTTTCTGCATATCTGAACCACATATCTAAACAGCACATACAGAATGCATAAAAGAAACCATGTAGTATGACAGTAAAGTGACTTCTCCAGAAGTTACCTTACTTTAATAAAATGTGCAAGTACAAAACACTATTCGTCCTTCAACAAGTTGTTAGCTGAGGTAGGCACATTTTATTTTTCAAGAGAAAATCTTTCTAAAGGAAACTAGTCCACAAAGGCGGATAGCATCAACAATTAGTCACGTTAATAGTCAAATCTTTCAGGAGGAAATAAAAAGCAAAGAGCATACTCACATTCCTTTCAGGCGCTGCCACATTTTTTCAGTCTGTTCTCCTGTAAGATACTTAAAAGTGGTGTTTTCCAATTCTTCAATTTCTGTGGCACTAGACCCCATGATGATGCTCCTAAGACAATACAGTTACAGTCAGTTTCAGCAGCTAGAACAAGCATTCCTCAGTCCATTACAAATCTTACACGCTTATACAGTAGCCTCTCTTATCTATTAAAACAGTGCTGATGTACAAAGCTGAGGGAAGACTCTGCCACATTTGCTATTGACTTTGACAGGCATATATCCACTGCTCACCACCTCACAACCCCCCTAAGCAGACAGCAGTATAAACAGATGCTCTGACCTCACAAGAGCAATCCGTACATGTGAGCCTGCTACTGTACTACTGACCGACTGAGTACTCAAGCTCTCCCCAAAAGCAGCTCATCTGTTACTGTTCTGTGCACTGAAGCACATCAGAATTCCTACAGTTTACGAGCTCTATTATGCACAAGAGAAACGTGAATGACTTTCGCGCTCCAGAAGAAGCTGAATTCCTCTCTACCAACAGAATGAGGGCAGGATGTAATAAGGAAACAGATGGTAGGAGCCAGTATCAGCAGCACCACCCTGAGAAAAAAAAGTGCCTGTTTAAATGCCAAGGTTTTTGTCTCTAAATTGATCTGAAACCAACACTTAAAAATGTATCATGATCTAACAATAAACGCAACAAATATTAATGATAACAAAGAGAAAATAACATATAGAGCCATACAGAAGAACACAGCTCCACAGGTTGTTATTGCAAGAATATGTACATCAACTGATGCTGTAATCGTGCTTATTCACCTTCTCCTAGCAACTCCACACAGTAGGTAACTGCCAATTTAACCAGGGGAAAGTACGGCAGCTGCACACAGCCTGCTCCAAGAATCCTTTGGGAATTAAAAAATAAATAAAATGAAACTAGTGTAAATGCGTGTGTGTGTGTGTGTGTGCATGCGTGTTTTGAAGGAAAAGGGAATAGGTTTGTGTGTGTGTGCTTATGAGAGAGAGAAGGAGAGAGGGAGAGAGGGAAAAGAGAGAAATTGATGCTTTGCTGCTTCTGCATTTTAGAAGAAAAATGAGAGAGAGTGGACATAAAAGGAATCAGAACTGAGTCGTCTGCCAAGCTCCTAACACATGGCGAGCTTTCTTTGAAACAAGCACAGACCTTAAGTATGAGCACCATAACAGCTCTTGCTATCTGCAAGCTGCTATAGAAAATATACTTATAAGCAATATTTCTTCTTGTTTGTTTGAAAACCCAGATGTAGTTTTATTTCTCCTTGCAAGAAAACTTGCCTGTTACTATGAGTTTTAAGGTAGAGATATTCAAAGATAGGTAATAACCTCCAATATTTGTTGAATATTTCTGATGTTTCGGACAATGTTCTCAGTACCTATTACACATTACCTTTTTAAATTCTTACAAGAAGCCTGTGAGATAGGCAATACTCCTGTCCAATAGTTGAGAAAACTGAGAAACAGAGACATTCTCCAGATTTAAAGTTGATTCTTAAAAATTGGAACTATTATTAACAATTAGTCTTCCAATATAAAATCACTATGTCTATGCAAATGACACTGATGATATCTAGTAGTCAGTTATAATGTGTATGTAAAAAGCACCTTTACAAAATGTTATAGAAAATGCCTTCTGATTTGCAGATTATAAGAGGGTAAATCAAGTGAGGCTTCCGTTTTCCTCTCTCAGACAAGATACTTCCAGAATTCAATCTGAATGTAATGCCTTTAGCTAGCGGACAGCATTGTGAAATTAAAACTTCATTCCTATAAGCATTTACCAGAGTAGTCAGAAATAGGTTAATCTTTGCTCTGAAAGTACCAATTTTACCTTCACTGTGCCTTCATTTGTAATCTTAGCTATATTCATGTAATAAACTCTTACCTGATATTTCTTTAATGAAATAGTCAACAAACATCTATATTCTGCTTTCAAAGAAATATTGCAGCCAAAAATCTCCATAGATAACAAGTACTCTATCATTATTATTTTATGAATCAAGATACCTAAGTCCTTGAGGCTATACAGATGATTTTCTAAATATGACATGAAATGTCAAGTCCTCACATTGACCAGCTTACCAATAACATTGCAAACTAAAGAAGAGAACTATTCTACTTAAGTATATGTCAAAGAATCTTGTTTCATCACTACAATTCATTTGCCCTTTGCTTTCACTATGTAACTTCTATCACACATTGATATTTAAGACCTCAAGGTATACTAATTCGGTCACTTACTAGAAAAAAATTCTTAATCATTTCATTAACTGTTTCATAAAATAAAATTTTGAATAATTAACTAGATAAAATAGCTTATTATTTAAATCCTTAAACAAGATAATGTTCATCCTTAGGAAGTATCAAAAAGTTACTTCTGTTAACATAGAGAATTCAAATCATTTTTCTTTGTTAATTTATAAAAAAATTGATATAAGTTCTGCAAGGGAAAATTGAGAAAACAGTCATAAAAATACAATAAAAATTGATCCAACTTGTATGTCCCTCATCTCTCATAGTTTCCATTTATTTTGCTTTAACTCTATAGTCAGGTAAATTATTTCTATTAGAATAAGTAGTTCCTTCCTTCCTGATTACCTAATATTTTATTAGGAATGGTGACAAAAATGTATAGAATGAATTTAGTATCTACTAATGCCAAAATGTAATATAACATATACTCTAAATCTAGACTACCTGGGTTTGAATCTTTATTCTTTCACTGAAAGAATTATGTGATTTTTTCAAGTTACAATGTTTGTTCATTTCTTCACATATAAAATGAGCATAATAATAACATCTCCTCACAGTGTTCATGTATTGAATGAGCTGATACAGGTAAAGAAATTAAAACAGTATCTGGCACATAATAATTGCTTAATAGTTATTAGATCTTATTATTATTGATATTACATGATTTTTTTTCCTTTTCATTATAGTGTAATTATTCAATAGATTTTAGTGACAATTATTTCCCAAATCATTTGTAATTATTGTTTTAATGCATTACTAGTGTTCCTTTTGTTTAGAAACTACATCCTTATTTATAAGCAAAATCGTTCTAAGTATTTGTCACTAGGTTTACTGGTTTTCATATTAAGATTATATTGGCTGATATAGTTTGGACCTATGTCCCCACTCAAATCTCATGTTAAAATGTAAGCCCCAGTTCTGGAGGTAGGGCCTGGCAGGAGGTGATTGGATCAAGGGGGTAATTTCTAGTGGTTTAGCACCATCCTCCTGCTCTAGTCATGTAAGATGTGCCTGCTTCCCCTTCACTTTCAACCAAGATTGAAAGTTTCCTGAGGCTTCCCCAGAAGCAGCTATGCTTCCCTTACAGCCTGCAGAACCACGAGCCGATTAAACCTCTTTTCTTTATAAATTACCCAGTCTCAGGTATTTCTTTATAGCAATGCAAGAATGACTAATACATTGGCACCATGTAATAAATGGTAAAGAAAATAACTTTAATTCTTTAGCCAGTAAGCCATCACTCAATGACAAAGATAAATGATGACACATTCAGAAATGCCAAATTCAGAAAGCATACCATTCAAATACTCTTTAAAAATAATTACATGAGTTAATATACCTGGAAAAAGAAAAAAAAATAATGAGAAAACTCAGAAACATATACCTAACCTAGCAACAGAAATTCATAAACAAAATCCCAAGTTGGCATCTGTTAAGAAGGGCTAGGAAGAAATCAGTGCAAGTGAGAACAAGAAATCAGAGGGATCAAAAAGATGGCTTCAGAAAAAAGTGGATTAAATTCATCAAGAATATTTAAAAACTAAAAATACTGTTTTATTGATAATAAAAGTACATTATGTTTTCATTGACAAGAAAATAATTTAGAAAATATATTAATTTCCGAACCATATGGCAGACTAAGTTACTTTTAAAACTTTCAGACCAAAAATAATTTTCAAATATTGGAAAAATTCTAATAAATATTATTTTGAATGCATAGCTGAACTTATATAAAATGAAGTCCAAAATGAACAGGGACAAAAACATTAGAATGGTAAGGACAGTTATCAAACATAGTAATCTACAGCCTTGTATTATAATCAGTATATAGGAAACACAAAATAAGGGTTTGAGTCTGTACAGTATGAAGACTTGAAACCAAGGTTCCCCCCAGAAAGATGGAAACTATAAAAGGCTACCCATGTAGTCAGTTTGTGGACAAGAAAGCATAAGTGTGGCCAAGAGATATCTGAAAAAATTTTCTCTCTCAGTTTAGTCTCTAGGAGAGGAAAAACACAATAAAAGCATTCTTTGATAGGTTTTAACAATGGGACTGCCATCTATGAGTTTGATTAAACTACCAGCTTTGTCTGAGAAACAGCAAAACTTAAAGTGATCTTGGGTTAGTGGTATCCAAGGTTACCTAGAATAAGAAAAGCAAATTTGTTTTGAGGAATAATCCTCAAACACACCTTTTAAAAATCTTACAGATAAATCTAGTCAAATATGAGCTTACAATTCAAAATTATAAAACATATAGTTAATCAAGTCATCACTAATGAGAGTCACTAGACAAAACTATTAGAACCACACCCTCAAGGACCTTAGGTATTGTAATTACCTAATAAGTTAAAATAATGTTCAAATTTTAAATAAATAGAAAAAAAGATTCTCAAAACATGACCAAAAAAAAGAAATTCTATTTTTTTAAAGGACCATTCAGGGAAAGTAAGTAAAAAGAAATTTTTAAAATTAAAAAAGAACCATTGAAATTATATATTCAATGTACAAGGTAAGAACAGAAAGAGAATTAGCTAATAAGAAAATATGAAGAGGCCGGGAGTGGTGGGTCATGCCCGTAAACCCAGCACTTTGGGAAGCCAAAGCAGGCCTCAGGAGTTCAAGACTAGCCTGGGCAATGTTGTGAAACCCTGTCTCTACAAAAAAAAATGTGTATATATATAAAAATTAGCCAGGCATAGTAGGCTGCAGTGAGCCTTGTTCATGCCACTACACTCCAGCATGGGTGACAGAGAGACCCATGTCAAGAAAAGAAAAAAAGAAAAGAAAAATCTGAAGAAATTGCCCAAAATGTACAGATAGACACAGAAGTGAGATTATGAAAGAATATCTTAGAAGTCAAGAAAGACAAAAAATTCCTAATGTACATGTCTAATATTGTTTGGCTGTGTTCCCATCCAAATCTTATTTTGAACTGTAGCTCCCATAATTCCCATGTGTTGTGGGAGGAACCCAGTGGGAGAGAATTGAATCATGGGGGTGGTTTCCCTTACACTGTTCTTGTTGTAGTGAGTAAGTCTCATGAGATCTGATGGTTTTGTAAGCCTTTCATTTGGCTTTCATTCTCTCGTCTGCCACCATGTAAGATGTGACTTTCGCCTTCCACCATGATTGTAAGGCCTCCTCAGCCATATGGAACTGTGAGTCCATTAAACCTCTTTTTCTTTATAAATTACCCAGTCTCAGGTATGTCTTTATCAGCAGCATGAAAATGGACTAATACAGTAAATTGGTACCAGTAGAATAGGGCACTGCTGTAAAGATACCCAAAAAAGTGAAAGCAACTTTGGAACTGGGTAACAGGCAAAGGTTGGAACACTTTAGAGAGCTCAGAAGAAGAAAGGAAAAGATGGGAAAGTTTGGAACTTTCTACAGATAAATGACATTGACCAAAATGCTGACAATGATATGAACAATGAAATCCAGGCCGAGGTGGTCTCAAATAGAGATGAGGAACTTGTTGGGAACTGGAGTAAAGGTGACTCTTGCTATGTTTTAGCAAAGAGACTGGTGGCATTTTTCCCCTGCCCTAGAGATTTGTGGAATTCGCAACTTGAGGGAGATGAGGTAGGCTATTTAGCAGAAGAAATATCTAAGCAGCAAAGTATTCAAGAAGTGACTTGGGTACTGTTAAAAGCATTCAGTTTTAAAAGGGAAACAGAGCATAAAAGTTTGGAAAATTTGCAGCCTGAGGATGCGACAGAAAGGAAAAGCCCACTTTCTCAGGAGAAACTCAAGCCAGCTACAGAAATTTGCATAAGTAATGAGGAGCCAAATGATAATCACCAAGACAATGGGAAAAATGCCTCCAGAGCATGTCAGAAACCTTTGTGGCAGTCCCTCCCATCACAAGCCTGGAGGTCTAGGAGGAAAAATGGTTTTGTGGGCCATTGCTTGACCCCTTGCTATGTACAGCCTAGGGACTTGGTGCCCTGCATCCCAGCTAGTCTAGCCATGGCTAAAAGAGGTTAAGGTACAGCTCAGGCCATGGCTTCAGAGGGTGCAAGCCCCAAACTTTGGCAGCTTCCAGGTGGTGTTGACCCTGCAAGTGCACAGAAGTCAAGAAGTGAGGTTTGGGAACCTTCACCTAGATTTCAGAGGATGTATGGAAATATCTGGATGTCCAGACAGAAGTTTGCTTCTGGGGTGGGGCCCTCAGGGAGAACCTCTGCTTGGGCAGTGTGGAAGGGAAATGTGGGGTTGAAGCTTCCACACAGAGTCCCCACTTGGATACTACCTAGTGGAGCTGTGAGAAGAGGGCCACCATCCTCCAGACCCCAGAATAGCAGATCTACAAACAGCTTGCACCATGCATGTGGATAGGTGCCACAGACTTTCAATGCCAGTGCATGAAAGCAGCCGGAAGGGAGGCTATACCCTGCAGAGCCACAGGGGCAGAGCTGTCAAAGACCATGGGAACCCACCTCTTGCATCAATATGACCTGTATGTGAGACATGGAGTCAAAGGAGATCATTTTGGAGCTTTAAGATTTAACTGTCCCACTGGATTTCAAACTTGATTGGGCCTGTAGCCCCTTTGTTTTGGTCAATTTCTCCCATTTGGAATAGCTATATTTACCCAATGCCCATACCCCCATCATATCTAGAAAGTAACTAGCTTGCATTTTATTTTACAGACTCATAGGCAGAAGGGACTTGCCTTGTCTCAGATGAGACTTTGGACTGTGGACTTTTGAGTTAATGCTGAAATTAGTTAAGACTTTGGGGGACTGTTGAGAAGGCTTGATTGGTTTTGAAAAGTGAGACCAGGAGGTTTTGGAGGGGGCCAGGGGTGGAATGATATGGATTGGCTGTGTCTCCATCCAAATCTCATTTTGAATTGTAGCTCCCATAATTCCCACATGTTGTGGGGAGGACCAGTGGGAGATAATTGAATCATGGGAGCTGATTTCCCCTACTGTCTTCATGGTAGTGAATAAGTCTCAAGAGATCTGATGGTTTTATAAGCCTTTCACTTGGCTCTCATTCTCTTTTGTCTGCCACCATATAAGATGTGACTTGATTTCCACCATGATTGTGAGGCCTCCCTAACCATATGGAACTGTAAGTCCATTAAACCTCTTTTTCTTCATAAATTACCCAGTCTCGGTATGTCTTTATCAATAGCGTGAAAATGAACTAACACAATCTCTTTGGATTTTCAGAAGTGTAAAATAGATTGAATACAGAAGCAGAAAAATATGAAAAGGAAGCAATTAAGACTATTCCAGAATCAGTGGAAAACAAGAAAATTCAAATTCAGGAAGCAAAACACATTGCAAACTCTTACTAAAAAGAAATTCAGGCTTCTGCTTCCAAACAAGATTGAGTAATTAGGACCATCTAAATTAGCCAGAAAGCAGACAAAATGTATTGTTTTCAAGCCATTAGCCATCAGGCAACAAGGACAGTATCCTTAAGAGATGAGAGACAAACAGAATAAACTGCATAGTTGCCCCAGATTAGCACCTTTGAGAGAAATTTTAAACCACAGTCAAGGTAATGGGACCTCAGCTGCAAAGAATAAAGAGAGCGGGGGTGGGGGGGGGGAAATTCAAAGAAATAATAAATAAAAGCTTTCCAAATTTGGCAAGAGACATAAACCTAGAGACTCAGGATGAGTGGATCCCAAACAGGGTAAACCCAAAAAATCCACACCAAGATATATCGCAGTGAAAATTCTGAAAACTAAAGACAAGGGAAAAATCTTTAAAGCAGTGAGAGAAAAATTCTTAACTATGGAGAAAAAACATTTAGAGTGAAAATGGATTTTTCATCAGAAACCATAGAGGGCAGAAAGATGTAGCAAAACATTTTTCAAGTACTACAAGAAAAGATCTGTCAAACTTGAAATCTATATGCAGTGAAAATATTCTTCAGAAATTAAGGTGAAACTAAGACAATAACAGATAAAGAAAAACTAAAAGAATTTGTCACTATTAAAAAGAATAGCTAAAGGAAATTCTCCAAACAGAAAGAAAATAATAAAAAGAAACTTGGAACATCAGGAAAAAAGAAAAAGCACAGTAAGCAAAAATGCATACCTTTCTTCATCCTCTTGAGTTTTATAAATTCTGTTTAAAAGTTGAAGCAAAAATTATATCATCTGATATGGTTCTAAGTGTATTTAGTAGAATATATAAAATTATTATAAATGGGAGAGAGTAAAGGGATATAAATGAGGTGAGAGTTCTGTACTTCTCTCAGACTGACAAAATAATGACATAGCAGGAGATTGTGATAAGCTATGCATAGATAATGATATCAAAAGGAACTATTAAAAATAGCTATTTAAACAAATACAGTTAAAAATATAGATATAGATGAGTCAAAATAAAATTCTAAAAAAAAGTGCTCAAGTAACTGATATGAAGACAAGAAAAAGAAAACAGAAACAAAAAACAGAAGAAAAAAAGAAAGCAAAAAAGAAAGACTGAAATCCTAACATGTCAATAATTACATTATATGTAAATCATATAAATGCTGGTCTATAAGAAAAGCACTTCAAATGTAAATCTCAAATGGATTAAAAGTAAAATGTAAGAAAAAAATACCATAAAAATACTAACCAAATGAACATTGGAGTCATTATAGAAATATCAGAAAGTGTAGATTTTAAAGCAAAAATTATTAAAATAAATTTTGAAAGGCATATCCTAATGATAAAGAGTTAAAATTCATTAAGAAGATATAAAAATCTCAAATGTTTATGTACATAAAAATAGTTTTGAAACACATAAAGCAAAAATAATACATAAGAGATTACATGTATTCTACAAGATTTTCATGTATTGTTCATGTATTTTCTTCTACAAGGAGAAGGAAACAAGTTCACATTATAGTCATATAATCTAATATTTGTGGGTGTTTTATTATACTTTAAGTTCTAGGGTACATGTGTACCATGTGCAGGTTTGTTACACAGGTAAACATGTGCCATGTTGGTTTGCTGCACCCATCAATTCATCACTTACATTAGGTATTTCTCCTAATACTATCCATTCCCCAAACCCCCACCCACCAACATGCCCCAGTGTGTAATGTTCCCTGCCCTGTGTCCATGTGTTCGCATTGTTCAAATCCCACGTATGAGTGAGAACATGCAGCATTTGGTTTTCTGTCCTTGTGATAGTTTGCTGAGAATAATGGTTTCCAGTTTCATCCATGTCCCTGCAAAGGACATGAACTCATCCTCTTTTATGGCTGCATAGTATTCCATGGTATATATGTGCCACATTTTCTTAATCCAGTCTATCATTGATGTACTTTCAGGTTGTGATGTTAGGGTGTCGATTTTAGATCTTTCCTGTTTTCTCTTGTGGGCATTTAGTGCTATAAATTTCCCTCCACACACTGCTTTAAATGTGTCCCCAGAGATTCTGGTACATTGTGTCTTTGTTCTCATTGGTTTCAAAGAGCATCTCTATTTCTGCCTTCATTTCATCATTTACCCAGTAGTCATTCAGGAGGAGGTTGTTCAGTTTCCATGTATTTGCGTGGCTTTGAGTGAATTTCTTAATCCTGAGTTCTAATTTGATTGCACTGTGGTGAGAGACAGTTTGTTACGATTTCTGTTCTTTTACATTTGCTGAGGAGTGTTTTACTTCCAATTATGTGGTCAGTTTTAGAGTAAGTATGATGTGGTGCTGAGAAGAACGTATATTCTGTTGATTTGGGGTGTAGAGTTCTGTAGATGTCTATTAGGGCTGCTTGGTCCAGAGCTGAGTTCAAGTCCTGGATATTCTTGTTAAGCTTCTGTCTCACTGATCTGTCCAATATTGACAGTGGGGTGTTAAAGTCTCCCATTATTTTTGTGTGGGAGTATAAGTCTTTTTTTAGGTCTCTAAGGACTTGCTTTATGAATCTGGGTGCTCCTGTATTGGGTGCATATATATTTAGGATAGTTAGCTCTTCTTGTTGAATTGATCCCTTTACCATTATTTAGTGGCTTTGTCTCTTTTGATCTTTGTTGGTTTAAAGTTTCTTTTGTCAGAGACTAGGATTGCAACCCTGCTTTTTTTTTTTTTTTTTTTTCCCATTTGCTTGGTAGATCTTCCTCCATCCCTTTATTTGAGCCTATGTGTGTCTTTGCACATGAGATGGGTCTCCCACATACAGCCCTTAACCAAAGTGTCTTGACTCTTTATACAATTAATTTGTCAGTCTGTGTCTTTTAATTGGGGCATTTAGCCCATTTACATTTAAGGTTAACATTGTTATGTTTGAATATGATCCTGTCATTATGATGTTAGCTGGCTATTCTGCCCGTTAATTGATGCAGTTTCTTCATAGTGTCGATGGTCTTTAATTTTGACATGCTTTTGCAATGGCTGGTACCTGTTGTTCCTTTCCATGTTTAGTGCTTCCTTCAGGATCTCTTATAGGGCAGGCCTGGTGGTGACAAAATCTCTCAGCATTTGCTTCTCTGTAAAGGATTTTATTTCTCCTTCACTTATGAAGCTTAGTTTGGCTGGATATGAGATTCTGGGTTGAAAATCTTTTCTTTAAGAATGTTGAATATTGGCCCCCACTCTCTTCTGGCTTGTAGGGTTTCTGCCAAGACATCTGCTATTAGTCTGATGGGCTTCCTTTTGTGGGTTACCTGACTTTTCAGTCTGGCTACCCTTAACATTTTTTCCTTCACTTCAACCTTGGTGAATCTGACAATTATGTGTCTTGAGGTTGCTCTTCTCAAGGAGTATATTTGTGGTGTTCTCTGTATTTCCTGAAGTTGAATGTTGGCCTGCCTTGCTAAGTTAGGGAAGTTCTCTTGGATAATATCCTGAAAAGTGTTTTCTAACTTGGTTCCATTCACCCCCTCACTTTTTCCGTTACTTTTATTGGTACACCAATAAAATGCATATTTGGTATTTTCACATAGTCCCATATTTCTTGTAGACTTTTTTCATTTCTTTTCACTCTTTTTTTCTCTAATCTTGTCTTCTCACTTTATTTCATTAATTTCATCTTCAATCACTGATATCCTTCTCCCACTTTATCAAATCGGCTATTGAAGCTTGTGCATGCATCACAAAGTTCTTGTGCTGTGGTTTTCAGCTCCATCTGGTCATTTAAGGTCTTCTCTACACTGTTTATTCTAGTTGCCATTCGTCTAACCTTTTTTCGAGGTTTTTAGCTTCCTTGTGATGGGTTAGAACATGCTCCTTTAGCTCAGAGAAGTTTGCTATTACCGACCTTCTGAAGCCTACTTCTGTCAACTCGTCAAACTCATTCTCCATCCAGTTTTGTTCCCTTGCTGGCAAGGTGCTGCAATCCTTTGGAGGAGAAGAGGTGCTCTGGTTTTTGGAATTTTCAGCATTTCTGCTCTGGTTTCTCCCCATCTTTCTGGTTTTATCTACCTTTGGTCTTAGACGTTGGTGACCTACAGATGGGGTTTTGGTGTAGATGTCCTTTTTGTTGATGTTGATGCTATTCCTTTGTTCATTAGCTTTTCTTCTAACAGGCCCTTCAGCTGCAAGTCTGTTGGAGTTTTCTGGCGGTCCACTCCAGACCCTGTTTGCCTGGGTATCACCAACAGAGGCTGCAGAACAGCAAATATTGCTACCTGATCCTTCCTTTGGAAACTTTGTCCCAGTGAGGCACCTGCCTGTTTGAGGTGTCTGTCAGCCCCTACTGGGAGGTGTCTCCCAGCCAGGCTACATGGGGGTCAGGGACCTGCTTGAGGAGGCAGTCTGTCTGTTCTCAGAACTCGAATGCCATAGCAAGAGAACCACTGCTCTCTTCAGAGCTGTCAGACAGGGATGTTTAAGTCTGCAGAAGCTGTCTGTTGCCTTTTGTTCTGCTATGCCCTGACCCCAGAGTTGGAATCTAGAGAGGCAATAGGCCTTGCTGAGCTGCAGTGGGTTCCACCTAGTTTGAGCTTCTCAGCCACTTTGTTTACACTGTGAGCTACTCAAGCCTCAGCAATGGTGGACACCCTTCCCCCTGTCAAGCTGCAGCATCGCAGGTTGATCTCAGACTGCTGTGCTAGCAGTGAGCAAGGCTCCATGGGGGTGTGACCCACTGAGCCAGGTATGGGAGGGTATCTCCTGGTCTATTGGTTGCTAAGACCATGGGAAAAATGCAGTATTTGGTCAGGAGTGTACCGTTTCTCCAGGTACAGTTTGTCATGGCTTCCCTTGGCTAGGAAAGGGAAATCCTCCAACCTCTCGCACTTCCTGGGTGAGGCATGCCCTGCCTGCTTCAGCTTGCCCTCCATAGGCTGCCCCCACTGTCCAACCGGTTCCAATGAGATGAACCAGGTACCTCAGTTGGAAATGCAGAAATCACCCATCTTCTGCATCGATCTCACTGGGAGCTGCAGACCGGAACTCTTCCTATTCGGCCATCTTGGAAGCCAACCACCATAATCTAATATTTGATATGCATTACTTTATAACTAATAGGGCAAATAGAGGGAAAACAGTAAGGATATAAAAGATCTGAAAAATGCTATCAGTAGACTCAAACTAATTAACTTTTATTCCCTCTGCCCAAAAACAGCAATACACACCTTTTAAAGTGCACAATGGATATTTGCTAAAAGAAACCATATTCTGAGCCATAAAACAAGTCTCAATAAATTATTTTGAATTCAAAGGATACAGATAATACAAAGTATATTATCTGACCCCAGTGAAATTAAATTAGAAGTCACTAAGAGAAAAAACTTTGAAAAATTCCCAAATACGTGGAAACAATACCCTTTGAAATAATCCATGGATCCAAAAAGAAATCAAGAAAAAAATTAAGAATTATTTTGAACTGAATGAAGATGAAAACATAACATATCAAAACCTGTGAGATGTAGCTAAAGCAATACCTATAAGGAAATTGATAGCACTGTGTATCCATATTAGAAATAAAGATATTATATCAATGACCTCAGGATCCACATTAAGAAACTCAGAGAGAATAACAAAATTTAAAACAAAATAAATAAAAATAAGGAAACAAATATCAGAGCAGAAATCAATAAAATAGAAAACAGAAAAACAAGAGATAATCAATGAAATAAAAATCAAAAGATTAATAAAATTAATATCCCTTATCTTATGAATAAATACAATAAGATAGTAAGAACTGTGATGGTTCTGAGGTTTCATAATTCTTACAAGCTATAAGTTAGCCTGCCACATTTTTCTGGATACTAGTAGAAAACACTCTAGAGTCAGAGATAAAGAACAATATTTATTCCTCACAGCAAAAGCAGTAACCAGAGTATCAGCATTTTTGTGCAATTTCTTTGAGCCCCAGTAGGTGTTAGTGACACCTATCAGGCAGGTAATATCTGCACACCCAGCCAGTTGTGCTTCAGGAGAGAAATCCTGAGCTTGGGAACCTGAATCTTTTATAATGGGCAGTAGGCATCCCAGACCTTTGCTCCAGAGGGAAACATTATCTTTACTATTCTAGACAGTCGGCATGTCTGTTATTTGCTTCAGAGGGAGACACTAAAATTCCCCAAAACTGGATTAAGAAATTTATATGCAACGCATATAACACAACCCACAAAGTTTTCATACCTAAATTCTGTAAATAATTCCTAGAAAAGCATAAGATAAATACAGACAAATTAGTAGGAAAATGGATAAAATTATGAACAAGAAAGTCACTGGCCAGGCGCAGTGGCTCATGCCTGTAATCCCAGCACTTTGGGAGGCCAAGGTGGGTGGATCACAAGGTCAGGAGTTTGAGATCAGCTTGGTCAATGTAGTGAAACCCCGTCTCTACTAAAAATACAAAAAAAAAAACAAAAACAAAAACAAAAAACTAGCCAGTCATGGTAGTGGGCGCCTGTAATTCCAGCTACTTGGGAGGCTGAGGCAAGGAGAATTGCTTGAACCTGGGAGGTGGAGGTTGCAGTGAGCTGAGATCCCTCCACTGCACTCCAGCCTGAGCAACAGAGCGAGACTCTGTCTCAAAAAGAAAGCCACTGAAGCAGAAATAGAAATGGACAATAGGCATAATGGAAGTTGTTCAAAATTACTAGCATTCAGTGAATTTTAAGGTGACTAACTATACCTAGATACACCCTTTTATATCCAATAATTTTGAGGAAAAATTTGGCTGTACCAGACACTGTAAGGATGTAGGGGACTAGAAGCCTTATTCCCTGTTAGTAGTGATGAAATCATTTTAAAAAGCAATTTATCAATATCTAGAAAAATTGAAAATGCGCATACTCTAAAACATTTTCCTACATGAAGAAATAAGACACAATAATACAGCAGATCTTCAAATGATGACACTTTGTTTAACTTCCTTTCATTATGACACTGATGAAAAAAATCGATTCCCAGTTAGGTCCACCGTCTGTGTGCAGTTTGCACATTCTTCCCATGTCTGCATGAGTTTTATCCAGCTACTCCAATTTTCTCCCACAAAGATGTGCATATTAGGTAAACTGGCGTGTCTAAATTGTCCCTGTGTGAGTGAGTGTGTGAGTGAGTGCTCCCTGCAATGGAAGGGCATCCTCTCCAGGCCTGGTTCCTGCCTTGCCCCTGAGCTGCCAGGGTAGGCTCCTGCAACTTGGGACCCTGAACTGGAATAAGCTCATTGGAAAACTAATGAGTGGATGAATACAAAATTATTGTAAAATCAAAATGTGTAAAGTAGATGATAATCATACAAATGCATGACAATAAATGACAAGGTACGAAAGCACTCAGTAAACCCACCATATTTGTTACTGCTTGTGTTTTAATTTTGTGGTAATAGGAAGTGCTCCTTACAATTTTTGCTTTGCAAACACTTATTTCTTGATTAAACCTATCACCACAAGACACTGTCACTCACTGATTCACCAAAACTGAAGTAAGTCATTATCTTACTTGTTTTTATTAAACTTTCTGAAATGTATGTATAGCTTATACTGCTTTTTCAGTGTTGCATAGTGGAAGTGTTTGGGGTCTTCACTGAGAAGTTTGATGATGTTTTTATGATGAGAAGAATGCCATAGAAACTAAACTCCTTTTTATATCAATTCACCTGTGCTAAAACTGGTTTCCTTATATGTCCTTTCAATTAAAATCATACTTTCCAATAACGTGCCAATGACATTAAGTGAGGACTTGTGCTTATAGTATTGTTTGCCATAGGAAAAAAGAAAAAAAGAAAAGAGAAAAGAGAAAAGGAAAGGGAAAAGGAAGAGGAAAAGAGAAGAGAAGGAAGGAAGGAAGGAAGGAAGGAAGGAAGGAAGGAAGGAAGGAAGGAAGGAAGGAAGGAAGGAAAAAAAAAAAAACACACACACACACACTTACATAACTTTCCATCAACTGATACATGGATAAATGCCGGTGAATTCATAAAAATGGGACAGTATATGACAGTGAAACTGTATAACCTGCAGTAAATATATATATATACACACACATATGCATACACACATATATATACACATATATATACATGATGAATCTTATGAAAATAATTTTGCATAAAATTCAAGTCCAGTAGAAATTTAAACAGTATAATGGCATTTATTTATTTACTAATTAGAAAATATATATGTAGTTAGCAGAAATTTTAAAAATTTACAAAATTTAAAAATTTTAAAAATTATAACCATCAAACTAAATAATGGTAACATCTGAAAAAGAGAGAGGGAAATGCTATTGAAGTGAAATAAGTCAGGCATTTCAACTGTTTTGAAAGTGTTTCTTAAGCAGGGTGTGCACAGGTAATATTATATCTTTTGTGTTTATGAAATATTTAATTAAAAATGTGTTTCAGAAAAAAAAATTCTGAACAAAAAGTCATGATTATATTATTAGCCAAACCAAAATACAGAATAATTTAAAGTAATAGACATCATATAAGAAAAATAAACTCCAGATACCCTTGCTGACTGAGACATTTTCCTTTGAGTAGACTGATTTCAAAAACACAGAAATAAATTTTTTAAGTATCTACCTAAGAGACATAAAAACATACATCTACACAAAGATCTACACACAAATATTCATAGCAGAATTATTCATAATGGCCAAAAAATGGAAATGACCCAAATGCCCATCAATTGGTTGAATAAGTAACAAAATGTGATGGGTCCAAAAATGGAATACTATTCAGCAGTAAAAAGGTATTGAATACTGATGTATACTACAACATGTATAAATCTTAACACCATTTTGGTAAAAACAATTTTTTTAAAGGATACAAATGTATATTTAGAAAAAATAAATTCTAGTGCTCTATCACGCTATAGGATGACTATAATCAACAGTAATATATTGCACAGTTTCAAAGAGCTAGAAGAAGGATATTAAATATACCCAATACAAAGTAATGATCAATGTTTGACATAATGCATATGCTAATTACCGATGTAGAGTACACACTCTATGTATCACAACATCACTATGTATCCCATAAATATGTACATTGTGTCAATTTAAGAATGTTTAAATTTTTTTATTAAAAACTTTTTTAAAATTATAAAAGGCCAGACACAACAGATCGCATATTGTATGATTCCAATTATATGAAATGCAGAAAAGGCAAATCTATAGAATCACGAAATAGATTAGCGGTTTCCAGGGGCTGGGGGTAGGGAAGGGGATTAACTGTAAGTGGACATAAGGATCTTACTGGGGTGAGGAAAATGTGAAAATGTTCTAAAAATGAATTGTGATGATAATTGCATCACCTGGTATGTTTACTAAAAAGCTTTGAATTATATACTTAAAAATCAATGAATTTTATAGTATGTAAATTATTCTTCAATGAAGTTGTTAAAAAGCAAAGAAGAGGACAGGGCGCGGCTCAGGCCTGTAAACCCAGCACTTTAGGAGGCCAAAGTGGGAGGATCATTTGAGGTCAGGAGTTCGAGACAAGCCTGGCCAACCTGGCAAAACCGCATCTCTACTAAAATACACAAATTAGCTGGGCATGGTGGTGCATGCCTGTAATTCCAGCTATTTGGCAGGCTGTGGTGGGAGGATCACTTGAGCCAGTGGTGTGGAGAGTGCAGTGAGCCAAGATCGCACCACTGCACTCCAGTCTGGGTGGCAGAAAAAAAACTTGTCCCCAAAAAAAAAAAAAAAAAGCAAAGAAGAAAAAATTACATTTTTTTCCAATGGATTTCAAATATGCAGTATGTTCTATTGATATATCAATAACTTTTACATAATCACAATATTCTCAATTCCTGTTTGATAATTTTCTGAATCTTAGTAAAAGTGATGGAATAGCTGTCAGATAATGGGAGAAAAATGAGGATGAGAAATGGAGGGAAGTTTGTGATCACTGACATTCTCAGCTCATATTATGGAAATTTAAGTGATAGTCTAAAGCTGAAAAATCGAAATATAGAGACTTGAAGATGAAAAATCAAGATATAGAAGTTTAATAGATTAGAATCATTATCAATGGAATATCAAAAATTAATAATTCAACTTAAAAATTAGGAGGAGAGGACCACAAATTTCTGGTCTTTCAGGGTATAGAGATATTGTATAAAGTTTAATGTTGATAGATCAAGGTATCAAAATTTGAGCTTCATGGATATGGATTGAATCACCAGATTAAATAAAAATGAAAATAATTGAAGAGGTAAAACTCTTTCTTTGTGTGCACTTTTCTAGATATCTTTATTTATATAATTGAGACCATCTGCATGTGTATTTCATGGTTTTGCTCATTTAATATATCAATGGCAACATTTTATGTTTTTTCTAAATATAAAATACATATTATTGTACAGAATTTGAAACAATATCAAAAACATGCAAAGTAAAAAATGAAAGTCATTCATAACCCCGAGAGGAAATAACAACTACAAATTAGATTATGATGTAGGGGCATATAAAAGTATATACTCCTTTACCCTTTTAAAAATTGTATTATGCACATTTTCCTATTCCCTTAACTTTTCTTCAAAACTGTACATCTAATGGCTACATAGTATACCATCATTTGGTTGTATCATGATTTAGCCAACCCCTGTTTTTTTCCAATCTTCCGTTATTATAAAGAATTCGCTAATGAACAGTTTTGCATCTCAGTGCTTTTCTGTATCTCTATTTCTTAAGAACAGATTTGCACAGAAAACATTGTGTCAAAGGTTATAAATCTAAGATCCTTAATATTTACTCCAATTTATTTCCTAATCTGCAATGTCTGAACATTCACGTTTCAAGAGACACTAACTAATAATGGATATTAAATTTTTTCTTTCAAATTACTTACCAGTTTGATAAGCCAGAAAGTTTTTAATTTAAATTTATTACTAATGAGAATTAATGTATTCTTTTTTGAATTTTTGTACAGCTTTAAAAAAAATACCTGCTGCAATTTTTAATCTTTTTGTTTTCTAGGGTTCACAATATTTATTATTAATTTGTAAAGATTATTTTATATTAATTAATTATATTAATTTTTGGCCTATCATGTATGATGCAAATACCTTTTTTCTTATCATTTGTAATTCAATTTCTATTGAACTTTTGATGTTACACCTAACTTTTTATGTAGTCAAATCTGTCGAATTCTTCTCTGTTTTTCTGCTGTTGCTCTTTTGCCTTAGAGATTTTTCCTAAAGTCAATATCCAATACGTATTGACCCAAATTTTATTCTAATTTACATGCAGCTTTGTCAACTTAATGCTCTAGTTTACATGAAATTTACCTGTGTTTAAATAAAAAACATACGTGTAGCTATTTTTTTCCAAAGATTAAATGATGGTCCAGAACCATTTACTAAAATTTTCCTGCTGCCTTCTTTGGTTTGAATTGTGGCCCTTATCAAACAGTAGTTTTTTATATATAAGTACTGTATTTGTCCTTGAAGTACCTCTACTATTTTATTGCCCAATCAGTCTATTTTTATGTAAGTCCTACAGTTTCAATAATAAGGTTTTGATGCATTTTAAATTACATTTAATAGATACCATTTTGAAGTGCTTTCTCCAGGCATACATTATCTGTTAATCTCACATTAATATCACATTCATTTTATAGATGAGGAATAGTGAATTCAAGGAAATTAACCTCCTGTCTAGTACAAGACAGAGTCAAGATTTAAACCCAGACATGTCTAATTCCAAAGTCTGTACTCTTAAATACTTTTCTTGTCTTTTACTTATTCTATTATATCTTGTCATCAGTCCTAAGCATTTTATATTGTATTGCTATTATGCTTTCTTATTTTGTCCATTATGTCTTCTAATCATTGCTGTTTATAAGAAAACTAGTGGTATTTTTATATTATTTTCTATCCAATTAACTTATTGAATTTTATTTTTAGTTAATTATCTTGGAGTTTTAGTTAAGTAATCCTGCTGTCAGCTGTGAAAAATGATCTTTTGCTTTCTCTTTTGCAAAGTCTTTTTAAATGTATGTACATTCGATGGTGGTATATAATTAATTTCTCAACCATTCTACTGACTGTGAATATTTAGATTGTTTTCAGTTGGAATGAAAAATCACCCATTTCTCTGTTCCTCTGATTGTCATGTCCTTGAGGGCTATTATTAAGAGGGCAACCTTAATGCATATCCCCATGTTTGTGCAACAAAACACTACACCGTGCACTATGGAAAATGGGTTTTAAATGAACATTTCTTGGCTTTAGAAAATTTCCGTTCTTTCATTGAAGATTCAAGTGATACTTCTTCCCTTCTGATTACAGTCTGCCTTAAAAGAAGCAGAAATTTAGGCGCACTGAACATGGTAAAGTGAACAGTCCAAAATGGAGAGTAGGGTCACTGTACCACACAGCTCATCTTCACTGATACAGCATGAGCTACATTATGGTATTTGCATGGCTGTGACTGACACACTATTTACAATGTTACATTCTGTGCACATGAGCAGATTACAATCTAAACTCACACTTCTCAACTTTTGTGATTTGTATCAACTGACAACTCAGGAAGTGTGATGTTGAAAAGCTATAGTTTTTCCAAAATGTTATACAGGAAGCATGTACTTTCTTTTTTATACTTAGGCACATGTCATAAAAACCGATTCACATTTAGGAAAATTTTAGTATATTCTATCCTCTTACTGTGTTTCTGGAATAGTTTATGGAATATTATAAAACTTTTTTCCATCTCTAAAACACTAGTTTTCATAATACTTCTATTGCTTCGTAGATCATTAACTCAGGAAATACCTATTCATTCAACAGCAGAAAGTGTTGAGTGCCTACCATATGCCAATCACTGATCTATGTAGAAGAACCTGATTGATCAGCAGTAAAGAAGACTATAAAAGCCTTACCTTTATAGGGCTTATATTCTAGTGATGAAACAGTGATGAAAACAGACAAAAAATAGAGCAAAGTCTGCACCGGAGAAAGAAAAAGTAATGTGGAAGATTATATTTTCCAAACATGGAGAATATATTTATATATACCATTACACATATTCTTCTTACAATGTCACATTACCCTCCTCCCATGAAACTGGGTTAACCTTTGTAATTTTCTCAACTAAGAGAATGCAGCAGAAGTGACACTCACTGACTTTCCAAGACTAGATCATAAATGGTCATATGGCTTCTACGTGGCTAACTCTCCCCCTGAGGACATCTGCCTTTGGAGCCTTGAGCCACCATGTAAGAATTCTGATTACCCTAAAGCCACCATGCTGGAGAGTCCCTATAAAGAAAGATGACTAAGGAGACCCAGGTGTTCTAGTGCCCAGTTTCTTTAGTCTTCCCAGACCAGGTGCCAACCATGTAAGTGAAGGCTAACAGACGACCCCAGCCACAGCCACTACATGAATGCAACATCATAAAATACCTAGAGCCAGAACCACTTAGTTGAACCATTTTCAAATTCCTGACCTCACAGAAACTGTGAAAAGTAATAGTTATTGCTGTTTTAAGTAACTAAGCCTTGGTGTAATTGCTCACACAGCCAAACCAACTGGAAGGAGCAGGGTAAAGGAATATTGAGAGATAGGAGAAGATTAGATTTTACTTTGATATTGAAGGTAGGCTTCTCTAAGTTTTTAAAATTTGAGCAGAGAAAGAAAATGTGGCACATATACACCATGGAATATTATGTAGTCATAAAAAAGAAT
This sequence comes from Mandrillus leucophaeus, assembly GCF_000951045.1. NCBI lineage: Eukaryota > Metazoa > Chordata > Mammalia > Primates > Cercopithecidae > Mandrillus > Mandrillus leucophaeus. The sequence continues at coordinate 1,422,610 of NW_012106631.1, forward strand.
CAGTTCCTGTCCTTTGCAGGGACATGGATGAAGTTGGAAACCATCATTCCCAGAAAACTAACACAGGAACAGAAAACCAAATACCACATGTTCTCACTCATAACTGGGAGTTGAACAGCGAGAACATATAGACACAGGGAGGGGAACATCATACACTGGGGCCTGTCAGGGGATGGGGGGCAGAGGGAGGGATAGCATTAGGAGAAATACCTAATGTAGATGATGGGTTGATGGGTGCAGCAAACCACCATGGCACATGTATACCTATGTAACAAACCTGCACATTATGCACATATATCCCAGAACTTAAAGTATAATTTAAAAAAATGAAAATGAACAAGAAAACTTAAGAAGGCCTGTATATATCCATGGAAAGAGAGTTTCAAGCAGAGCAGCAGCAACTAAAAACATCCTGAGACTGGAGATACTTGGCATAGTAGACAATCAGCAAGAAGGTGCGTTGCTGGTAGGAAGCAGTCAGAAGAAAAGTGGGTGAGTGGATGGGAAAAGTCATGTCATATAGAGCCTTGGAGGTCCCTGAAAAGTCCTGCAATTTTGTTCTAGGTGTAATGGGAAGCTCTTGAAGGATTTTGAACAACAGATTGAAGCTCTTCAAGATTGAAGATCTTGAAGGTTTTGAACTCTGATTTATGTGTCAAAAGCACCCTTCTGTATGACTTCTTCCCCTGCGCTCTCTTTCCCACTGATTTGCTCCAGCCACACCAACCTTTTTTCTATTCCCTCAGCATACAAAACTCTTTCCAGACTTAGGTCTTTGAGACTACTGTTCCCTCCGCCAGCACCTGCCTCCTCATATCCTCAAATGGATGCTGAACCAAACATTCCTTGGTCTGTTTATCCAGCCTAAAATCAGGCCACATCAGGTGACACTTCCAATCACATTTCCCTGTTTTTACATGTTTATGATGTGTTGCTCCTTCTCAAATATAAACTCTATGGCGAGAGAGACTGTGTCTCTCTTGCTTTTTGATACATACACAGAAATGTAGAACAGTGGTTGAAATAAAGTAAGTGCTCCACCAGTATTTGCTAGATAAATGCAAGAACAACAATATCTTCTGTAGACATTATGAGAGGAAGAAATACAAGGTATAAAAAGATAATGACATGCACCATTAATTTAGAGAATTTTATATTTTATTTTTTCTCCAATTTTTTATTTTTGCTTCTTTTTTGCTGGACTCTATATTCTTATTTGCCTCATGCACTACAAGGAAAATATCTTCATTTGTTTGACTATACACATCTCACTTTTAATTATAAAATTATTTAAATATTTATCTTATGAATAGATTCTAAACAAGAGAAAAACTTTAATAAATATTCATAGACACTTTTAAATCTAAATATCTTTGGAAATATTTTAGGTCTAGTACTCCTCTACTGTATTACATGACATTTGTTAAAATTGGGTGAATCAAATACATATGGTGTCGGATTTTGTAAAACTCATTTTGATTTTAAGTGGTAAAAAGTACTCATTTAGTAAAATCGAACATCAACATTATATGAATTGAGCCTACAGTAGTAATTAATTACAGCCCGACCCAACATTCATGTCTCTACCCTTTGCTGCCTCAGGTCCATACCTAAGATGATGTCGAAATCAATGTATTGTGTTAGAAATTGCCAGCACATCCACACTATCGTTAAAGGATCTCATTTGCAAGATCTTGAAGGTTTTGAGCTCTGATTTATTTGTTAATAGTGCCTTTCTGTACGACATGTTCCCCTGCACTCTCTTTCCCACTGATTTGGTCTAGCCACACTGGCCTTTTATCCATTCCTTCAACACACAAAATTCCTTCCTGACTTAAAGTCAGGTAGGGTTTCATAGAGGTAGGGTTTCACAAACATGTTTTATTTTACTCGTAGTAAATTTCCAAGTTATCAGAATCAAACTTAAATTCTGTAAACTTCATATCATAAAAGATTATAAGCAAAAGAGGCTTTTGAGCCGGCACAAATCCTTGGGAGCTTTCAAGATTTTCTCTGTCCTCCCACTAGCTGCTAGGCCAAGTGGTGGGCTTGTATTAGTAGTTTCATTTTGCGTCCCCAGAACAAAGAGTGAGCATTCAGAGACAGCACGGGTATTATAAACCAAAGTTCTGAATATCAACCCAAAAAGGAACATTTGTGAGCATAACTCCACTAGCTTTCAAAGCAATTGAATAAAAACCAATAGTTTCTATACTAACTTAAAGCTATCTATGGGAATATTTGGCTCATTGTTTGTTAGCTAGAAAAAGCTACAATTTTATTTTGTTATATACATCACATCCCATACTAGAAGTCTTCATTTTGCCAGGAAAAAAAAGGTTGTGTTACTCCACTACAGTACATGTTATAGATTAGCTAGTGCCAAGCTCATCTTATAGTTCAGTATGAGTAGCCTAACTGTAGTTTCAGTGCAATGGACACTGAATGACAATGAAATGCATTGTTAACAAATACTTGTAAAAACAACTATCAAATGATTTGTTGATTTCCTTGTCAGTATTATGCAGATATGGAGTAATGTTCATTCAGCTATGCTCAAGAAGTCATTTCTTTCCCTTCAAATACGTTTCCCACTTGCTTGATAATGACTAAAATTATATTGAGGAGAAAGCTGTTTATTGTAGCATTACTTAGAAATATCAAAATGCAAATAACTCTTGGAGAAAGAAGACCTTGACCTAAAGTTCCACAAAGGCATAAATTACTGACATCAAATCATTTATTGAAAGAAGTAGGAAGTGGCCAGGTACAGTGGCTCACGCCTGTAATCCAGCACTTCGGGAGGCCAAGGCGGGCGGATCATTTGAGGTCAGGAGTTCAAAACCAGCCTGGCCAACATGGTGAAACCCCAACTCTACTAAAAATACAAAAATTAGCTGGGCGTGATGGTTGGCATCTGTAATCCCAGCTACTCGGGAGCCTGAGGCAGGAGAATTGCTTGAGGCCAGGGGGCAGGGATTGCAATGAGCCAAGATCGCACCACTGCACTCCAGCCTGGGTAACAGAGGGACACCCTGTCTCAAAAACAAACAAACAAACAAACAAAAAAAAACAAAGAAGAAGAAGCAGCAGAAAGTCAGAAGAGGTCATGAGTACTTTGGTGCGTGAAGAAGGAGACAAGGGATACAGAAAAGGGAAGTTATTTTGCAAGGGACTAACCTCTCCTACTTTAAAACTTTGCCAAATTATTAAACTGGCCACACTGATGTAGAATAACTACTTCTTAAAACAAATAGTGTCTGAGTTAACCAAATTCTCTATATTTAAAAATTTTTCAGTTTGTTCTTTTTTGATTTAAGTAAAGCCATATTTTTTAGATTCAAAATCATATATGGTGTTGACTTACACAGTTTTATCTTTCTTCGCATGTACACAGTTTGTCAAAAACTGGTATAAAATTTTCCATTCACTTACGTAGTTTTAATAAATATAATGAACATAAATATGTATTTATTTGTTGTTCTTAATTCACATTGACACAAATACATGACTATGTACTTGCAGTACTGTATGTTAATATACATGCATAGGACCTCCCCCAACTGAAAGGCTCCATAAAATACTAAATATTCATTACCTAATTGCATATTTATGCTTATTCCATGCAAAAAAAAAAAACAACAACAACAACCAACTGCCTTCCCCATTACCATTAGCTAAAACCCCCAATATAATTGCAGCAATTATCTTGGAAGGAAAGGAAGATCCAAGGAAGGAAGGACGGCTGATTGGCTATAAAATCGTAAATCAAAGAAACAAGATATATTTATATGTAAGGGGACAGCGTTCAAAACATATACAACAATATATAATCTAAACATACTGAAAGTCACTACTGACCTCACATGATTTAAATGAAAAAGTTGTATTTATAAAGACCCTTACAATAATTTGGCACACCATGGTGATGGAGTAGAATCAGTGCTGGATTTGGATTCCCGGGAACTGGATTCAGGTTCTGGTCTTACTCCTTGCTAATGATCTAAACACTTGAGCTCTCTATATACATTTCAGTTTCTTCATCTATAAATAAAAAGCCAAAAGAGGTTAAGATAAGCTTAGATCTATACCCAGTCTTACCACTTTCTAACTCAGTAACCTGGCAGAAACTACATAATATTTCTAGTTTCCTCTGACATAAAGGACTAATCACAGAACTTCATTCACTAAGTTGTCATGAAGTTTCTGAGAGGTAATACATGTAACATGGTGACCATGGGTCTTGGTGGAAGGAAACATTCAATAAATGCAAAGTATCATTATGCTATTGAAGGGCTATACGAAAAGCTGCCCTACTAACCTTAGAGTTTTCTTGTGAGGCTCAATCTCTAATAAGGTTTTATAAAAATCTATTACACACGTAACTATTTTAAAACCCATTACGGACTGACCGTTAGGTCTATATTTGTTCATATTTAAGTTAATTTAACTGATGATGGAGTATTAATGCTCTGAATGTAGAAAATTTGAAAATGTGTTAGTCATGAATGTTTGCAGGCAAATCTGCTTGTGACTTAATTACCTTTACATGTTACAAAAGGAAATTTAAGTTTAAAAATTCCAAATTAACTATTGTAAATGAAGCTTTATGTGTGACTTGAGCAGGAAAGACTGGCTTCAGGCCAGGCCCAAATATTAAAATCCCTTTTCCAACTAATAAACCTACCAATTCCAAATCCAAAGCATGAAAATTAAAATCAACCTGGGAATTTAATGTCAGGAATTTAGAAACATTTGCTGAAAATATCTTAACTGACCTAGTTTAATAATTTTATGTGATTATAAAATACATGGCTTTTATTAGATTATTTCATAATCAAGCATTGCCTTTTCAAATTAGTTATTATTGTATACATCTATACCTATGTGATTTCAGAGAAAATATACACTTTAAGTTAAAAATCTAACCTTAAATATTTCAAAATACGTTATATTTTCTGTGAGTTTTCTAAACTATGTTCAATTTCCAAAAAGATGTATTTGATATTTTATTTGACAGCTATCTCTATGTATGTGCTTTAAGGCCAAATTACTTTTAACATTAGAGAAAGGGCCCAGATTTTCTGAGCTGCTAACCAGTAGATTTTCCAAACAAATTTGGGTAAAAACATCACTGAAGATGTATGAAAATATCTAGTATTCTTTATGAATTAAACATTTGTATAAGTTTAATGAATATATTAAATTACATATAGTATCTGATATATTCCAAGTGTTGAATGTCTTGAATTATTTTATTTGTATTTCTAGTTTTTAAATTTTTTATAAATCTCATTTTATCCTTCATAGCATGTTCTATTATTTTATTAGGCAATAAAATAGCAATATCTATTTAGGGAATAGAAATCTCTTGATTCCATGACCTATCATTAGAATTTCTACACTACAGGTTTACGTCAATGAATGATAAATTTTTGGTTCTTGAAGATGTCCAACTGGCGTATAAAAGCCAATTGTCAAGATAATAACTTGGATGTTTCTCAGTATTCACATTTGTTTTGATTTCTCTGCCAAAATCATATATTTATCTCTTAGGGGGAAATCATGTTAATGAAAATAAGCATATGTCTTCATGTCCAAAAGCCAGAACTCACAATGCAATGATAAAGGAAATTAGAGTGTATGTACATTTATAAGAATTATCATTGATGTGCATTGCTTCCATATCTCGTTTTTCCTTTCGCTTTTTTAAGAGGCTGTGTTTTTATGAGTGTACCCTGAGTGAGTCAGCTCAAGGCAGCTGCTCTAGTTCCCTCAAGTTACAAATCCAGGAAGCAATGGGCACTGGAAAGGGTGGCCATCAGAGGACAGGGCGACCTTCTTACACAGACCACTCAAATTATGCTTTGTAACTGCACTATATATGAAATATTGATAGTGTGCACAGCTCAGATATAGAAATATACATAAGATTGTGGAAAATAAAGTCCACTTTCTCTTAAGTATTTTTATTAATGTTTTCCCAAAAATGCTGTGGAAATGAAATAAAACATGCAGATTTGTAGGATTAATTCTAAGTAGCCAGCTATTCCACTCATTGTAAGACGAAACCCTAATATATAACTGACCATTGTTATAAGCCACTACAACTTGCTATTGTAGCTATATTTCATTCAATAAACCAAATTACAAGATTCTTGAGGGCAGGGACTGTGATTGGTTTGGGTAGTCCAACTCAGGGTTTAAAATTAGGACTCACACCTTTGTACATCAAGCTATAAAAGGAACAGGGGATGCCTCAGTTATGGGTAACAGTTTTTGGTGGATTTTGTTTTTTATATTTTGGTTTATTTTATTTTGAACATTAAAATCAAACTTTAACCTTATTTTAATCAAAGACATGTAATCTTTATGTCCTTGACAAATTAAACATTGAACAGTTCTTTTAGAAATGTTTTTCATTAAAAAAAGATGTCTCAATTTATCTTTCAAGGTCAGTCTATATCACACTCCAGATACTCCTCAAAAATTCTTGTGAATTATGAGATTTATAATTTAACTGAAATGCTCTTCTTAATAGGGTTTATTTTTAATAGGATGTAGACTAAAACTATATGGCAATTGAGCAGAGCATTATGAAGCACCATATGGGCTTCTAAACTGAGAAGATGATACACATGGGTCCTGCCAACTCTTCTCTGTCTCTCCTTCCCCACCTGCCAGTCTCCCTCCACATCCTGAATTCTGTCATGATATTGAATGTCTTTGGTGAAAAAATTACTTAAGTAGTGGTCTCTGTATTTTTCAATTAACCTCTTTTAGTGATGAGTTGGAGAAGATAAAAAGAATCCTACCCTTCTTAAAAATAAGTGACCTGGTTCAAGTTACAGGACTATCAACATATAAACTTTCCCAAATGAGGTTAAGAGGTAACCAAGCAATTAATGGCCTGAGCATAACTGGCAACGAAGACTGGGCGATAAACAGATACTACTGAAATTAAAGCAGGACAACTTGCTCAGAATAGCAGCAGGACTAGCCCTGACAGATAGTGGTAAACAAAACTAACTGAAGTACAATACAGCTGTCTGGTTTCCCTCCTCTGTTTATGGTCAAGATTTAGTATCTTTTCTATAGCATGCTTTCTTTTGCTGTTTTGGCTTCCTTCTGCTGTCCAAACTTAGACTTTTGAGTCTAGATGAGTTTAAGTCACAAGGAAAAAGTTGTGTAAAACACTCATAAAAACATGGGATTTGCGACATACCACCAGCTCAGAGAGCTAAACATGTGGCACTTGCTCTGGTGACAAGAAATCAAGGTCAGCCTAAAGGAAAGTGATGTCATGTAGGGAGAATTCGTTTGAAATATTCTTTTCCACTCACCTTCCCAATTCCTCCTCCTTCCTCTCATTTGAATGGGGAGGATACCCATTAAAATGTAGTATGCATAGTATCATTTCAAAACTTCACCATTACAGTTACTGGCCCTGCTTTTCTGCCTCAATTTATCTTCTTGATCCTTTCCACATTGGCTTCACTGATGCTTCCACTTGCCTTTGCCTTTTTTCCTATCTCATCTTTCTGGTTCATCTCCTTCTTTCTTTATCACCTTTTCATGTGGTGGAAAGAAACAAAGAGGTAAAATTACTGCAGAAGTTGTGATGAGGATGAAAAGGAATGAATAGCGCAATAATCATGTCTCATTTTATCATTTACTATTTGTGTAATTATTATTTTTATAATAATTAAATACCAGTCTTACTGGAAGTGTGCTTCTTTTTATCCTTTAAATATGCCCCTTTAGAGCTTAGTTATTAGATGTGCCATGTGTTTTCTTAGTTCATAGCCATGTATTCACTAGGAAAATTCAAAAAGGAAAGATAGACACAAGTGTAAGAATAGCAGACAGGATGAAGGAAGAATCCAGATACTACTCCCTGTCTCTGCTGTGGCTGACTTCTCTGATAATGGCTGCACCTTTTTCATGGCTCCGGATCCCACTGGACAATCCCATCCCCTGTGACCCCAGTTTCTCCCAAGCAGCCCCTTCCCTGGTCTTAGCCCCCACCCCATGGGCTCCAGTAACACACTCAAATGCTAGGAATAGTAGCAGCTCCCTGCACTTGCTGTCCTCTGAGTTGTTGCCCTCTTCCCTGCTCAATGTCTTCTTTCTTACATTTCCAGTGTAACAAATTCTCTCTAACAAATTCCTTCCAGTTGAAATATCCAGAGTGGTTTCTACTTTTTTTAATAACCCTAATGGATACAAATACTATAGTGGAAAACACATGAGATGAGAAAGGCTGATTTCATGTCTTAATTGTTACTAAGTAGCTAGAAAGTTCATTCAAGCTAGGGTTCATAAGGTTGTTTTATGGCTCAGAGCTCAAAGTTTAAAGTGAAAGCTCTCTAACTCACCTTATGAACAGACTTGTCATATTAAAACTTTCTGTTCCTCTGTAAAACATACTGACTGACTTTCGCAGCACAGTGAAAGGCCAAATCTGTGATCTTTTTTCCAGGAGTTTATACTTCTGTTCCCACACCGTAATTTATGTTTTTACCAGCAGTCGGTTATACTTATTCCAAGATCTATTCATGCCAGTTGTTAGTATAATTACATAATGTAATTAGTAAGTGACAGAGGCCAAATTTGTTTAGTGATTTCTATCATACAGAGTTTTAAGAGGACTTTTACTATACAGAGAAGAAAGATGGAAGCGACCTTTTCGAGTACTACAGAGTTCGTGGAGAACAACCCATTGCTCCCTTCATCCCCTCTGTGGCTGAGGAAAGTTATTTTAATCGGTTCTCCAGCTCTGGTCTTTCAACCAAAAGTGTCTCCCCTCGTTACTGAAGCAAGTGTTGGTAATCATCTCTTGCCTGAAAGTGGCTGAGCTCCTGATAAGCAAAATAACAAGCAGCAGCAGGCGAGAAGGGGCAGATCAGGAGCATGAAGTGCCAAGAGTCCAGCCTGCATTCCCATTGTGCTATTGCTAGGATGCACCAGGGTGTCTGATACATAGCTAGACAATGGAGACGGTAGCAAAGTTAAAGCCATTTTGCTTATATTCATTCCAAGAGACCACTCACTGGATGGATGTACCCCAAGAGCAAGGCATTCTTGGTGGTCCATCTGCTGTGGAAGGAAAGAAGGTAAAGATAAAGCTGAGACTAACATGGATATCCCCTATCAGAGGGCTGTGCATCAAAAGGCCCCTATAAGGCCCTGTGAGGAAGCAACAACTGGGGAAAGGTGATAGCACTTGAAAGCCACATGGATAACGAAGCATTGATCACTCACAAAGGAACAGCAACTTCACCACTACCCATGAGGAGTGGTTCTCAACCAAGAACAAGAGTTACAATCAACCAAAGAGATTCCAGCCAACTTGCTGTGTGTCGTTGCCCTGTTGTTGGTTCCTCAAAGGGCAGATCCTGTCATTCCCTCTTCTTCCTTGCCAAACCACTATCAGAGGAACAAGTATGGAGAACAAGAAAGGATTCACCTAAATGAAACATTTTATTAGCTCTAAATGACAGGGTGTTATAGAATTGAACTGAAATAATCTTAAGGAAGCTTACTACTACAGAGCGGAAGATATGGTTAACTTGAAAGAACTACCACCTAATGGACATTAGAAGTTACTAAAAAGTTCACTCATTTCCTGTTTTTACCTCCAAGTTGATATTTCATCAAAATGGTTACTTTCACATTTTTTTTTAGTTCTTTTTTTTTTTATTGTGCTTAACTTTTATTTTCTTTTTTTTATTATTATTATACTTTAAGTTGTAGGGTACAGTGCACAACGTGCAGGTTTGTTATATATGCATACATGTGCCATGTTGGTGTGCTGCACCCATCAACTCATCATTTACATTAGGTATATCTCCTAATGCTATCCCTCCCTCCTCCCCACCCCACCCCACGACAGGCCCCGGTATGTCATGTTCCCCCTTCCTGTGTCCAAGTGTTCTCATTGTTCAATTTCCACCTATGAGTGAGGACATGCGATGTTTGTTTTTTTGTCCTTGCGATAGTTTCCTGAGAATGATGGTTTCCACCTTCATCCATGTCCCTACAAAGGACATGAACTCATCCTTTTTTATGGCTGCAAAGTATTCGGTGGTGTATATGTGCCACATTTTCTTAATCCAGTCTATCATTGATGGACATTTGGGTTGGTTCTAAGTCTTTGCTATTGACTTTCACATTATTTTTTATGGAATCAAAAAAAATGATTAAGAGGCACTCGCAGCTAACTGAAGTTAGTAGTCCTTCAGTAGATAAACTCACTTTACAATTTTTTTAAAATAAAATTGAAAGTATATTAGTGATTATTAGGGGTAAATACATCTAAAAATAGGATTTGACAAAAGGAGCCTTCATTAACAGCCCTAGCTAATCATTGCATTTGCAAAATACAAAAGGAGGCATGTGCACATCTTGGGTGCTGGGTTTCCATCTCATTGTTGGGTTCCTGTTCTAAACGACCAGCCTACCCTTTCTGATCTAGCACTCTTTTGCTGTCCATATGTGTGTAGCAGAACTGTCATCTCCTAAAATAAATCTACCCCCACAAAAAAGAGAACCAAAGAGAATTCTTAGGAAACCAACCAAAGTTGATGTGTTTTAACCCTCCATCTTACGCCTTCCTGCCTTTGATGATGAGCATAAGATATTTTCTCCATGAAAAGACTCCGGACAGGAACTAATTAATTAACAACATCAGAATTTATTTCATCTAAGTTGTTTTTATTAATCAGGCCAGGTTAACCAACAGTACTCAGTAAATACTAATTAAAACACATAAGCTATGCAGACACTTGACACATTCTTCATATCACATAGGAAGTGTGCATTGGCAAATATCCTTTAAAAAAATAAATCTAGATTTATTTACACTCAGGCAGACTAGGCTGATGCCTTTGTAATGTAATTTGGCAGTTACCAGAAGGCCCACTCTGACCAAAAATCTCTCAGAAATGTCCTGTGAAAGAGCCAGAAATTTCTATGACTAGAATAAATACTAATATATTTATCAATTATTACTCTTAATGGCATGGTGTGAATGAATTGATAAAGTAATTATTTCCCAGTTCTCTGAGAGGTTAGTACCTAGGACAAGGAAGTTTTGAAGAAAAAAGTTAAATAGCCATTTTTATTGCAACAATATCAAGAAACAGAGAAGTAGGGTCTAAGGGAGATGTATAGATATGGGAATTGCTTACACTAAAATAAACTCACAATTTTTCCTGGGACTGGAATTCGGTACCATTTAATTCCTATCACAAGTTTAAAATAAACATCTCCTTTCCCAAGTTTGTGCTTTTTCCCAAGGAACTGGAAGACAGAAAAAGATTTGCTTTTCCTCTCATCTTGAGTCAGTGAATATAATATTTGCTGAGACACCAGAGGTGAAATAGTGGACAGCAGATCAGCGCCTAAGGAAACCCGTGTTCCAGATTCAGTTGTTACTAACAGAAAACAGCTGGTGTTGCCTTTTTTCCCAAGACCTCCTGAATAGTTCCTTGACTTTCAATTTTTGTTTCTAAAGTACCTGAGCCAAAACAACGGCAAGCTTGATTTTTAAAATAGGATCAGTGACAAATGCTGAAATGCCAAGTCGCAACGCACAGGATACGACCAAATAAAATGCAAGAAGGAATTTGGAAGGCAGATTAGGGGAATGTGGATCCCAATCTGTGCCTGACAACTGCTCTCAATAAACTGTGCCGAGGTCAAAGAAACATTTGGGAGTTTATTCAAAAACACACACAGACCAAGGAGACAGATGCTGCTTTTCCACAGACTTTTAAGAATTTTTTTCTTTTTTAAATAAGGGGGCTAGAGCACTTCCCAAAATTATGGATTTCTACCTTTCTCTGTGGGTGAGATTTTTTTCTCCCATTGACTAAATCTTTATCTGGGGTAGGTGAGGGCCCTTTGGTAATCCCCTAGTTCATGCAACACTAGTATATTTTCCCCACTTGGAACCAGATTCCACTCGTGGTTCTGCATTCCCTCAGATAGGTCATGCTAAGGTCAAACAGCAATTCCACAATGGAAAAACCACTACATGTCCTCTAAATGTGTGCAGACCAGTCCTAAAGAATGTTCCATGTGGATACTCAATTAAGTATTTTTGATAATCACAATTTGTAAGACTAACAGGAAGCAGAGATGTGTTTAAGATGTTAAGCCCAGTTAATAAGCTTAGAGTATGCAGTGAAGGTAAATGCATATTGGTATGTATACATCATAAAAGAAATTAATATTTATAAACTACCTTGCAATTCTCAAGTATAATTCACTTTGGATTATAGAAGTTTTGAATCCCTCAATCATCAATGTTTCCATTTCCCTTGAAAACATCACTTTTATGGAGAAAATCTTTCAAAAAATTTTGAAATATATTTGAATAGCCAAAAAATCTTGAAAAAATAATAACAAGCACAATTTCTATTGCATGTTTTCATAGAAGATAAAGTCTTCTACTTTAACTTACTAACCAGAATTATGTTTCTATTAATTTAGATTTTGTCTCTTTCAAATTACGAGAATTGATTATGCAAAAAGGCACAAAACCAATAATTCTAAAAGAACATAGGAAATTAAAAAGTCATGAGTTTCACATAAATCAGGAGTTAATGGTAATATAATCAGCAATATAGTATTGTATTATGCATAGAATGTATAGCATATTGAAGAGGGAAAGGGTGAATTAGGAAATCAAAATATGATTTGCAGATCTCTGGAAAATGTCTCCAGATTTGAGCAAATTGTGTACTTAAATAGGAAACAAATGCCTTTTTCTGTCTAGATTATATTTTGTTACAAATCATTCACTATAAGTAAAGGCAAAACTGAGGAACTCTCTTCCAATTTAAATAGACATATAATACAGAAGACAGAAGCAACATCATTATTCTAAGTACATATTCTTTTCATTCGTTCACCAAGTTATTAGGGTTCTTTCAATGAAATAGTGTTTTTGGACATATTTGTGTGTGCATATGTTTATATTACGTATAGGCAGGGTTATTAAATAATTTTACTATCTGTATTATTTAATTCCATTTTATAAATAGTAACATTTGGTTAAGGTAAATTGATATACAAATGAAATCAAGCAGAAAATCTGATTATTCTCAATTTAGTTATTATCTTTGTATCTTGCTTAGCTTTTCCCTAAGACATTTTTATTTTCTCATTCATAGTCACTCAAAGTTATTAGATTCTTCTAGCCATCACCGAAGAAAAAGAGGAACATTTTTGTCTTGGAGATTCCTAGAAAAGAAGTAGCAAATTTCTGACCCCAGATATCCAAGGTAATCAAGACCACCATTAGAATCCAGGTTCTACCTCTGATTAGCCTACTAGAGAATTCCTCCTATAAATAAAGAAAGGAACTGTGAGAATGACATGTAACTAGTTGAATTTGTCTTTTCCCAGTCCAGCAAGAATTTCCTGAACTCTAAACAAAGGTGTTAAATATGATGAAATAAATAACTAATTAGTTTCAAACTTAGTCTGGAATCGATTAATTCACAGGGCACTTTGCTAGCCTTTCTATTTGGTTATTACAGCTGTAATAAAACCCCATTCTCCAGTGAAATCATGCTCTGGGCAACTATTATACTTCTCTGGCACAGATCATCAGAATTCAGGGCAATTCCAGCCAAGCCAGACTCTCTGTTAGCCTTATTCTACTACTAAGCTCTGAAATACTGGTTAAGCAAGTACTGGTGATTTTAAGACCTTTAATTCCATTATACTGAAGGAAAAAAGGAATAATATGTTAATGAATGATTACCATGCTCCAGTCACAGTTCTAGGTGCATGAGACACATTACTGTATTATTCAGGATGGCCTCACTGTTATAACACAGACAATACAATAGTTTTCATGCCTTAACAATAGGATTCTATACCTCTGTGCCAGGCAAAAGATCAATGAGTGTGTTTGGTGGGCAGCTATCATGAGCTGACTCAGGAATCCAGAATTGTTTCCACCTGGTGGTTCCACTATCCTGTAGAGAGCATCAGAGTCTTCTGTTGGATCTTTTGTGTCCATATGGCAAATGGGGGAAAAAGGAGCATAGAGGCAAGACCTTGAAATGGTATGTAAGTTCTGTTCACATTCCTTCAACCAGAAACAAATCACAAGGATATACCAAACAGGAAGGGAGCCTGGAAATATAGTCTACCAGTATATCCAGGGAAAAATGAAACAGATTCTGAGAATAACAGGCCAAAGTTTCCTACAATCAGCAAATTAAAATATATATATATATTCTCTGACCTTTAGGAACTTACGCTCTATCTGGGGGAAACAAATGATTAGAAATAGGCATAATAAATTATAAATTGTGTAATCTATTATAAAATAATAGGTACAATTGGGGGGTGCAGAGAAAGCTCAGAGTAAGGTAAAAGGGAGAGGTATCTTTTGACAACAGCTATAGGTAGCTGTGGCAAGGTGGAGGATGGATCACTGTCAAAGAGTCAATCAAAGGAATGAGAGGCCAATTATTGGAGAAATCACCTTTGCCAATAATGGGATAATGTTGGAGAGAGTGATGGTGATCCAGAAGCTAAAATCATAGCGAAATGGGGGCTTGGGGCTGTCCCGTAAACTGATAACAGTAATGGAGAAAAGCAGTGGGCGTCATGGAATTTGGAGTTTTACAGGAAAGAAAAAGAATGATCTGAAAGCAGCAATGAGGAGAAAAGAGAATGCCTACTCCTAACTTCAGGTCCAGCTATGTAAGAGCTGTGGAATTAAAAGCAGCCACCACTTGAGAGGGCTGCAGAGAAGGAATGCCTTCTTGTGAGAGACCAGTTCCCCCTAGAAAGCATTCTTATAGAAAGAACGTCAATGATATCAGGATTTTAGGAAGTCTGGAACTTTCTATAGTGACCAGTATGAAGAGAGATAAGTGGCATACTGACATTTGTCCTGGTGGAGTCAGACTGAAATGGTGGCAAGTCTACAAGTATCCGGGACAGTAAGGAGTGAGGATTGGCAACTCACTCTTGACCCCTGCTAAAAAATAAAGGTAGATAGAAGTCTTAGGATTAGGTTTTCTTAAACTGAGTACTTGACTTCAATCTGGACCTCTTTTAAGAAGGGTGAGTTTATACCAAGCACAGTGTCTGTTTCTATACCAAGAGAAGCTAGAGATTACTCTGGATGAAAAGGTAAAAGTCACAGGGGTGTGTGGTCTTGATCCAGAATGTGGCCCCCTTTTGGCTTCCAATGATCACTACCAGCCAGCCATCACATAGAATTATTTGAATCCTTTAAAAAGTATTTTAAAAGATATGCTATTTAACATTTCATTTTTATCAAATAATGAACCCAAATATTCCTATTACCTCTCCAAAAAGTCATATTGGGCCTGAGTATCACTTCAGTTTTTCACATATAATGTCTTTCCCAACCTATAACATATCTTTCCAGGACTCTCAAAAACAGGGAGAAAACCAGATTCTAAAGAAAGCATGTTAGCACAAGCAACTCCCCAAATTTTCAACTCTTCCTTCACATGCTCTTTCTTGACACAGCATTCCACTAGTTATTCAACAAGGAATTGTGAGCAGCCATTGTACCAGGAACTGTACTAGGCAATTGTTTATAAAACAAAAACTATACAAAGACGTTTTGTTTTGTTGAGACAGAGTCTCACTCTGTCACCCAGGCAGGAGGGCGGTGGCGTGATCTCGGCTCACTGCAACCTCTGCCTCCCAGGTTCAAGTGATTCTCCTGCCTCAGTCTCCCAAGTAGCTGGGATTACAGGTGCATACCACTACACCTGGCTGATATTTGTATTTTTAGTAGACACAGGGTTTCACCATGTTGGCTGGGCTGGTCTCGAGCTCCTGACCTCAGGTGATCCACCTGCCTTGGCCTCCCAAAGTGCTGGGATTACAGGCATGAGCCACCACGCCTAGCCTACACAGATTTTTTTAAATAAAATGTTGTCTTTCTCCTTGAGGAACTAACTCATAGTTGGGAGCATGTGGAGATATGATTGCAGCTCAAGGTGTTAAAACGAAAACATATACCAAATGCACTGGAGGAATTGCAAAAAGAATGATTAACTTGCCTGGGAGATATTGAGAGACTTCTCACAGGAGGTTTCATTTAAACTGGAACTAAAAGTATGAGTAAGGCATTTTCTAGATGGAAAATGAGAAGACAAGCATTCAGTCAGAGGTACAAATGCGCACACAGAAGTGCAGAGCAATCTGCATGACAGAGTTATGTATATCTGTATAACACATGTAGGGGCTATAAAGAATCCCCATGTGTCTAGAATGGTGGGTGCGTGCTGAAAAGTATCAGGAGACTTTAGATAGTCGAGGCCAAAGCCTTGAGCACTGAAGTAAAAAACTGACAATGGAAATCATCACAGAGTGTTTTAGGTAGGTGGGTTATGGGATCAGGTTTGTATTTCAGTAGATAACTCAACTTTATAGTGGAGAGTTTATTACAAGGCACAAAACTCCAGGCAGGTAGACCAGTAGAGAAAGGACTATAATACTTAGATGAGACACGAGGGCCTGAAGGCAGGCATCTCTCAAAGGAGTCACACCATTTTCCTTTGACTAAATTTAACCTACAATTCGAAGAGATCATTTGTTTGGAAACCAAGTTTTCTAAACTATTTCATATTCCATTTTAGTGCTTTAAATTAAAACTAATTTTAAATCCATCTTTGATGAAACTCCAGTCACGATTCCCCTTCTGAAGTCTAAAGGTACATAAAAATACATTTCTTACTGATATAAACATAGAATCACAGATTCTCAGGGCTTGAAAGTTTTACTTCACTTGGTTCACTATCCATCTGATATTGGAAGCCTTTCTAAGCTCTCCTTGCCAAGCTATCTTCTGGACCAGGCTTGATCATCTCCAGGAATGAAGTATCTAGTGAGGTGGTGAAGGTGTGGGTTCTGAAATTAAGCAGACTTAGATTTGAGTTCCTATTTCATCACTTCTACTGTGAACTTTGGCGAGTTAGTTAACTTTTTTCTCAAAGCTTTATGCTCTGTAAAATGAATATAATATTATTTAACTCATAGAGTTATACAAAGGAAATAATGCATGAACAGCCTTCAAAAATGTTTCATAATGTTATCATTATTTTTAGTCATGTCATTATTATTATTACTTTCCAAGGCATTCATCTTCTAATGTTGGATAGCTACCTTAGAAATTTCTTCATTCTGTCAGTTCATAGAAAAATATGATTTCATAAAATAATTTGGCAAAATAAAGTCAGTATTCCATTAGTGGTAAATCACCATAAAATTTGGAGGAAACTCTTTGAAAAGGATTTACACAGTCTTATCGATATCTTCTCAGGATTTCAAGACATCATTTCAAAAGGGTAAACAGAGAAATAGTTGAAATATTGACTCTATAAAGCCCTATCAGTAATATCTGTCTCATAACACTCATATAAACTAAAGAGATGTGAACAAACATAATCTGTTACCTGACATCACTCCTGGGCAATGACTCAAATGGCAAATTTAATTACAGTAGCACTCACAGTAAACATTCCCTGACTTCAGAGCTTTCTGTTGACAGAGGCATTCTAGACAATAAACAGAATCTTAACCAAAAAAGGATTTTATGAAGCTTTTCTTAAATTCACAACAGCTTTCCATGCTACCTGAGTTAATTACATCATTCAAACACATTGTCAGTGAATGTTTTTGTCAAGATACTCTGAGCATTTGATAATAGAAGTAAGATAACAGAATCAAGATTTCAGGACCTACAATAAAATAACTTCTAATCTATGTGGATGGCACCTGCCATAACTAGTAAATTCTGATATATGTAAATGAACCTCTTTTTTCATGTAAATTAACCACTTCTTTTTTAAAATGTCTTTTATGTTATAGTGCAGTGAAAAAAGTCAACAATCTTAAAAATCTCATAACCCTTTCTTCACCATTTAAGAATATGTACTAAGAATGCATATATTTTGCACTGAGAAAATTTTGTCCAGAACATATTCTCAGAAAATGTTTGATATGTCATTATTAGTTATCAGGAATATTTTAAGATAATATTCTTTAAGAATGTCATTGTTGGCTGGGTGTGGTGGGTCACGCCTATAATACCAGCACTTTGGGAGGCCGAGGCAAGTGAATCACCTGAGGTCAGGAGTTCCAGACCAGCCTGGCCAACATGATGAAACCCCCATCTCTACTAAAAATACAAAAATTAGCCGGGTATGGTGGCAGGCACCTGTAATCCCAGCTACTCAGGAGGCTGAGACAGGAGAATTGCTTGAACCCAGGAGGCAGAGGTCGCAATAAGCCGAGATGTCGCCACAGCACGCCAGCCTGGAGACAAGAGGGAAACTCCATCTCAAAAAAAAAAAAAAAAAAAAAGAGTGGCATTATTTTGACTTAAGATAATCTACTCTCTTGGATGGATAATTAGAACTGTGTGCACTGGTGAATTGAAGAGGGAAACAAAAAAACTCATTGGAAGAAAATCAACAAAAAAAAAATGAAGGGATTGATGTACATAAGATCTGACAAAAGAAAATCAGAACTGACCATATTGAAATTATTTGAGATGGTAGCTACAAACATGGAGCAAGAAAAAACCTTTGGAAAGAACTATTCAGACCACCTAAAATTTCCCACCAAAGATCCACCAAAGAAAATATGGCAATGAGGCTGAGATCTGAAAGATAATTTGGCTGTTGGGGTGGTGAGAGAGGAAGAGAGAGCCACAGGCAGCTAGGATACCGTGACTTTTCAGCTTACTTGTAAGCAGTTAAATTGGTTTACAAATTATTCTATATAGTGTTAACTAAACTTATTCTCAGAAAAGGCACAAGTGTCTTAAAAATACTCCTATAAATAAATTAAATAATAAGGACAGTGTAATAATGATGCAAGCACCAGAAAACAATCAGAAACTAAGGAAGCTAACCCTCCTATTAGGAAATGTTCCTCAATGGCCATACTGGGACTTGAAAGCAATGTGTCCAATCAGCCCTTAAACTTTTTGAAATTATGGAGACTATAAAACAAATTTACATGAACTTTCATTTATGATGAATGCACTGCTCTAATTTTATTTCTTAAAATATTATCTAATGTACTTAAGAAGCCATAACTAGAAAGATGACATTTTAAAATATGTTCATGCCATCTTCATCTCAGCCTTTTCAATTTCTATTTCTCTGTTTATTTTATAATATATTAGGTACTTCATATAGTAAGCCTGGTACTTAATCACTAGGACCATAGTACATATATATTGTTAACTAATAAATAAACATTGGTGATGCAGCGAATATACATTTTCACTGAAAGCTGAATGCTAGAATTGATATTTACCCAAAGCCAAGTATTATCATCATGGAGAGAACACCTGGAATTAGAATAAACAAGGCCGGGCACGGTGACTCATGCCTGTAATCCCAGCACTTTGGGAGGCCGAGGCGGGTGGATCACTTGAGGTCAGAAGTTCAAGACGAGCCTGGACAACATGGCAAAACCCTGTCTCTACTAAAACTACAAAAATTAGCCAGGAGAACCACTTGATCCCGAGTGGTGGAGGTTGGGGTGAGTGAAGATTGCACCTCTGCACTCTAGCCTGGGTGACAGAGTGAGACTGTATCAAACAAACAAACAAACAAAAAGAATAAATTAAATGTTATCAAAAATATTTATTTCAGATCATTAAAAATTCTAGTGCTTGCTTTTCTAAATTTTTATATTATTGTCTGAATATAATTTATCAGCACTGTCATCTCTAGATTATTTCAGCAATCACTGTTTACAGATTGTGGCCCATTTAAAAATGTCTCTAGGCTGGCATGGTGGCTCACACCTGTAATCTTAGCACTTTGGGAGGCCAAGGTGGGCAAATCGCTTGAGCCTAGGAGTTCAAGACTAGCCTGGGGAATATGGTGAAACCTCATCTATACAAAAATTACAAAACTAAGCCAAGTGTGGTGTCATGCACTGGTAGTCCCAGCTACTTGGAAGGCTGAAGTCGGGAGATGGCTAGAACCCGGGAGGCAAATATTTCAGTGAGCCAAAATCATGCCACTGTACTCCAGCCTAGGCAACAGAGCAAGACCCTGTCTCAAAAAATAATAATAAAATAAAAATACATAAATAAAATAAAAATGTCTCCAAATTTCTCTGTGCACAGAAAAATATTATTCAGAAAACAACTTTTAGCAGCATATTTCCTAGAGATAATTTTATGAAACATCCATAGTTTGAACAAATCTTACAAATCTTTCATCATCAACTACTGAAAGTGGCTGGCAGCTATAGCAATCATAAGTTTTCTCTTGAAATTGTAACTGCCATAGCCACAAAACTTTAAGAACTTTTCTTTATAAATTGTTATAAAATCTGTTATTTCAAAGTTTAATTAGTGAGTACAAAATGTGTTTGGGGTAATCCATTCTTCTCCTAACATAGTTCTTCATATTCTTATAATAGTTTGAGTTGAAAATAATTTATTACTGATGTATATAATTTTGTAGGATTTTCTTTCCTGTAAATTTTGAGGAGATAAGTTTGGCATCCTTCTGTTATTTCATTCTCATTGGATGTGCAGGATTCTCAAGGAAACATTACAACAGTTTGACAACTCTTTTTTTTTTAATAAGGCAAGTACACCAAAAGAGTCCACAAAGATTTGAATTATGATATAATCTAATATATATTATGGCATTAAGATTTAAGATTTATTAACACTGTCACAAAAATTAAGTTGATCTTCCCAAATTTATGTAATATTCTCATTTAATATACATATTAATGACTACTCTATATCTCTATTTAGTTCTTTGACAGTTTGTAATAATATAAAATAACACAAAATTAAAGCTTATACAATCATTATTTTACTTCTAGCGTAATATGGTACAGCCATAATTGCCTTTAATCTATGTAAAACCAAGACTGTTATAAGAAGTGAAAGGTACAAGATTATGTCACTCTTTTCCTTTCAACAAATATATAGTCAACTGCAATTTTAAAACATCTGACAATGGAAACTGTAAAAGTGAAACAGCTAATAGTTCTTTCATACTGCATGACAAGAGAGATTTATAAAAGCCATGCCAAAGAGAAAGGATTTGCAAAAATAATAAATGTGCTTTCCATTTCTCAATAAATCATAGTGTACAGTATTTAAACTGTCAGTACTCAAATCATGCAGTCTTCCATAAAATAAAATGTACTCTTCCTCCTGGCTCTGTTTGGGAAAGAAATGTCTGCAGATCAGAATGTGAGCTTGAATCAATGTCAACATTTATTCAATCTCAGTGATTCCAAAAGACTGTTGAGGAACGTTTTGTTTTCCTCCTTGCCAGGAAACAAATTCTTTGATCATTGTTAATATCAAAGCCAAAGCCTAAATCCAAATGGAAAACAAAATGGTAATTTTAAAGGACTTACTGTTCTCAAACTTTGAGAATACCTCAACCAAAGACAGCTTTTTAAATCATATCACATTAATTTATCTTGACTCCTTATATTTGCCCAGTGATCAGTTTTTTAAAAAACCATTGTGACATTAAAAATCAAAGGCTGAATAAGTAAAAAGCTGAGACAAAAACCGAATACAAAATTTCCAAAGTTAACTTTGAAAAGAAGTAAAGGCTGCAGATCTGGAATCCAGAGAACAAGGGAGACTGATATAAAATGAAATCAGGAATAAGCAGTGGCTAGATTATACAGAGGTCTGTAAACTACAGTAAGAAGCTTGGATTTTATTCTAGGTTAAATTAGAAGCCATGGGAGAGTGGTTTTAAAACAGAAAAGATATAATCATGATTTTAAACCATCACTCTGACCACAAAACATCCATCAGCACAGCTAAAATTACAAATACTGACAATAGTAAATGTTGACGAGGGAATAGAGCAACCAGAATTCTCTGACATTGCTTGTAGAAATGTAAATGGATAAAATCACTTTGAAAACTACTTTACGGTGCCTACTAAAGCTGAACATAGGTATACCCCATGGCCCAGCAATTCACTCCTACATATATTTCCAGTAGAAATGCATACATATGTTCAATAAGAAGATACTTAATGGAATGCTTGTTATAGCATTATGCAAATAGCATCAAACTGGAAACTACCCAAATGCTCAACAGTGCAATAAAGTGTATCATATTCACACAGTGACGCACTATATGTACAGCAAATAGAATTAATCATTTACAACTAAACAAAACAGGATGAATCACACAAGTATCATCGTGCAAAAGCCAGTTACAAAAGAATGTTATTGAATGAATCCATTTAAATGTTTTAAAAACAGGCAAAGCTAACCTATATTTGGAAGAGGCAGGATAAGGGTTACCCTTGGTGTGGGTAGGGAGCGGCCAGTGACTGGAAGGTAGTATGTGGGGAAAGAGAAGCAGTAAACACATTTTCTTGGTGGCAAAGGGATGGATGAAGAAGGGACAGGGATTCTTGTCCTGACTGGTGATGTGTACATGAAAAGCACAGAATCAAAGGGTCCTACTTTGCAGCCGTCTGTTACAATCTGCCTTCGATATGTCTGGTTGAACCACTGGTGATAAGAAACACAGTTTATAAGGGAGACTACTTCTTTTTTGGAAGAAAAAAAAAAAAAGAATCTAATACTCACATGCTATTTATTAGAGTCAAAATTTTTTCTAGTTATTCTCTCCGAAACATGAAACAATCCACTTGAATTTCTAGTAAAAGTTCTTCCAGGGATTGAACACAGAAAATTTACTTTGCCCTCAGTTTTTCTTTAGGTCAAACAACTCAGCTCCTTGATCCACTCTTTGTAGAAATTATCACAGACACTGCCCACCATCACCGTTACCACCCCCCATCACCGTCACCACCCTGATAAGCTCTCATCTGTAAATATTACTAAGAAAAAGAAGAAAGAGAGCGGGAGTAACTTGGATCAGACATGTAGACACGCAATACAGTATGGAATTATGAGTTCAGGGAGCCTCAGAGCTCAGTGATTTCAGTGAGATGCAAGAGATTTCAAGGGTGGTTCAAGGTAGTTTCCAGATCTTCTGCTTGACATTCTTATTCTAATTCACTTACTTGTTTTCACACAGGCCATTAATGCTCTCTCATCTACAAGCCTTCCTTCATGTGTCACAACTATATTCTCCCTCCATTGAACCACAACAAACCTTGGTCAGAACCTTAGGTTAAACTTCTCCTGTTTTAAATCAGTTCATTTCCCATAGATATGGGAAATGAATCTATCTACCTGCCATACTTTTGACCCTACACCTTCTAATACTGTAATTTTTAAGTTATATTTCATATAAAACAGGTAAACTTCCTAGTCATCAATATTTCAAAATAATTAACAATGAAGATTAAAAAGAAAAGAAAGAAGACAGGAAATAATGGAGGGGAAGATTTCAGTAATTTTACATTACAAATATATATGATTTGTTTTAATAACATATGCTATGCATAATATAAATTATATAATATATAATATATTTATCATACCTTATATGAAACAGGAAATAAGTAAATTATATTAGATTTTAAATATTTCTTCCTAGTTTCTCAAGATACGGTTTCTAGCATGGAACTGGAAAAGGCTTCAGTGTTAGTTATTTATCTGATAATATGTTAAAGTTCTGAAGTTTATATTTGAGTCTAAACTTCTATAAAGCTAGGAAGCTAATCCTAGTGAGAGTGAATTTGCCAAGTTTTCTTTCCTTCCTTTCTTAACAGTCTAAGACCATCTACCAGTTGTGAGTTTATTTTTCACCTTCTGTAAATAGCAACACTGCTATGGAAATATTTTTTTTAAACTTAGCTTTGCATAACATCTTCAAGCAATCCAAATTTTTAAATTTATTCCTGTGAATACCTAGATTTAGTTTACTGTTTACTCTTGTTTCACGACATAGAGATAATCCATGATACTCTTATACATTTTGCTTCTTATATAATTATAATTTAGAATGAACGTTTTGAAGTGTTAAAAGCCCTGGATAAGTCTAGGTGGATTAATTTATTTATTAATAATTAAAACATTTTTCTAATACAGAACATTTTTGCTGCCATAATCAAATTTAGCTGTATGATACTCTGAATCACTCTGTAATGCCATCTCGTAACAATGTGCTATAACATTACCATGACAGAACATTACCAAGAATTAGGAAATCAGCAAGAAAAGTACCTGATTCCCACAAAAAGTTTGCTTCCAATTGGATGACTATGAAACTTCATTTTCTTGGCATATTTGTGCTTGATACTTCTCCCAGCTGGTGACCTAATGCTCTAAGGTAATTCTTCAGAAAGGGAAGAAGATTTTATAGCAGAAGTACTATTCATTTACTTTTCTGGCACCTGCAGAAGAAATCTGGAATGATATACCTGATTTTCAAACGAAGAGTCAAAAGGTTATGAAAAGGAAAATCTTTACTCATTTAGACATGAAATACCACCAAATTGGGACACTTCAAAAATACATGTCTTCTCATCTTCTTTCCATTTACAATAAACAAAATCTCTTTAATCGGTTTTCTAAATCATACACGGTAATTTCTAATTGCTCAACAAAAATAATGTTTTAACAACTAATCATAAATTTCAGCTTGTAATATTGCAAATTGAAACAATAATATTCATTTTGATTTTTTTACATTCTTGGTTGAAATAAAATATAATTTCCCTGATAATGAGTTTTTAATATCTTTTATATAACGAATAAATTATTTTAAAGTTTAAGGTTTTTTTTCTTTTCTTTTTTTTTTTTTTTTGAGACAGAGTCTTGCACTGTCGCCGGGGCTGGTGTGCAGTGGCGAGATTTTGGCTCACTGCAACCTCTGCCTCACGGGTTCAAGTGATTCTTCTGCCTCAGCCTCCCGAGTAGCTAGTATTACAGGCGCCGACCACCAGACCCAGCTAATTTTTTGTATTTTTAGTAGAGATGGGGTTTCACTATGTTTGCCAGGCTAGTCTTGAACTCTTGACCTCATGATTCACCTGCCTTGGCTTCCCAAAGTGTTAGGATTACAGGTGCAAACCACCACACCCAGCAATGTTTAAGTTTTCTAAACACCTTTTCGTATAGCCTTTTTTGTAGAGTTTCCTTTAGTTAAATTTAAATTTAAAATGTAATGGTATTGTTAAAATTTTTGGTTTTTAATCTGTTCTTTAATAATGAGTTATTAAACTAAAGTTTATATTTATAAACTTAAGAAAAAATATTTTTCATTGAACTCCTATTTCTTATTTCCTTAGCTGTTATTAAAACGTTGAACACAAAAATTATTTTAAATTTATCTTCTTTCCTTTTATAAAATGTTTTTATAGTAATAGTAAACACAGAGTATGTACATATTTCTGTATTTATCATCAATGCAAATATGCTCAGTTGGTATACAACATGTAATTGCACTAAAAAAATTCATACAAGTTTAATTAGCTGAATAAAATGGCTTAGAAACTTTTTCTTGAAAAATCACAGATGTGATCATATATATTTATTTCCTATAGGCCACGCACGGTGGCTCACGCCTGTAATGTGTTAAGAGACTAATCATAAATCTCATCTTGCAAAGTTGTAAATTGAAAAAAACAATATTCATCTTGATATTTTTTACATTTTTGCTTGAAATAAAATCTAATTTCAGCCCTTTGGGAGGCCGAGAAGGGTAGATCACTTGAGCTCAGGAGTTCAAGACCAGTCTGGGAAACATGACGAAACCATATCTCTAAAAAAAATTTTAAAGTTAACCGGGTGTAGTGGCACATGCCTGCAGTCCCAGCTACTTGTGGGGGCTGACGTGGGAGGATCATTTGAGCCCAAGAGGTTGAGACTGCAGTGAGCCGGGATTGTGCCACTACACTCCAGCCTGAGTGACAAAGTGATACCCTGTCTCAAAAACATAAACAAAAACAAAACATATATATATATATAGACACACATATATTTCCTATTTTAATAAAATAAAGCTCATACTTGTTTGCTGAACATTAGCTCTGACCTACAATTTTTCATTATGCTCTATATAAATTATCTACTCTAGCTAAATGGTTTTATACGGGAGGCATTACATTCAGCTATGGCCAATCTGCTCTGAGCTCTCTGCTCCATCATTCTGAGTGTCTTCCTTATCCTCAGGGTCTAAGATGCTCATTGAGCTCTTTGGGCTTCAAGCAGTAGGATGGAAGAAGGAGAAAAGAAGAGCAAACTTCCTCTCTTTAATGAGACTTTCTCAAAGTCCCACAGAGTGACACAACACTTCGTGCTTATATTTCACTGGCGAAAACAGATTACTTTGATTAACCTGGTTTCAAAGTAAAAATGGAAAACATAGTCTTTTATCTGATTACATGGCTGCTCTGAAATGAAACTGAAGTTCAGCAATTGAGGGAGAGATGAGAATGGATATTGGAGCTGACAACTAACAATCCTCTGCCATTGTTATTTGAATAAACCAGATTCCCATTAATATCTTGGTTCAATACATTTTCCTTTCTTAAAAATCTTCCTCCTTTCCATACTACTCTTACTGAAGTTCTAGCCTTTCTTCAATGGCCAGTGTAGTTTCTACTTCTTAAGTTTTTTCCAGCTGTCCCAGACCTCATGCAAAACTCCTATGGCATTTTTTTCATCTATACCACTTGTGATATTCACAAGGTGAATTTGTTTCTGCATCCTTGTGCTGTATTCCCAATCATGTCTGAGCCTCATAAAATCAGAGACCATACCTTTTGCTTTCTTGCATCCCTGGTGTTTGGGGACACAAAATTGTCTCTATCTTATTCTACAAGAGATTTGAGGTGATTTATGTAAAACTTACAAAAGGGGTGATAAAATGTTAGTAAAAATCTGGAGCAGGGAAAATAAAAACTGAAATAGGAAGCCAAAAAGAGAAGAGAAGTAGAGAGGATAAAATATAAAAATGCAGACTGTAAGAACCTACTTTAAAACACTTTTAATACTGAGGTACGTATTTGACTCTAAGACACATATTTGACTAAACTAAATATGTTATTCCTGGTAACCAAAGTGAAAAGAGAAATAGGGACAGTTGTAAATGACTACTGAAAAAGGCAGGGAGATTATCAGTGAAAGCAAATCCCTTTCTTATCCCTAAATTTTAAAAGAAGTTCTTCACTCAGGTCTTTACAATGTGAAACAAAGTAATACAGTAGACAAAGTCCTCAGTAGCATTCTCATATCAAATACAGTGACAGATCTATGAAGCTGTTTCTCAGAGCATCCACCAATAAAAGAAAGGCTTGGCATCAAATACAGTAATGAAGTCTGTTTTAGAAAGGGTCAATGTTCAATATGATCATTTTCTTATTGTTTGAAATAGGGTAAAAGGGCAACCTAAAATAATTGGAGCAATATATGTCCTTCAGTCATTAACACCTAATGCTTTCTCGATCTTGCTTCTGAGCTGGGCCAGATAGTGAAGAGTTTAAGGGTTTGTGTATCCATAAATTAGACACGCGAAGTTGTATGAGAAAATGGCACAGGATAGAGATAAAGGCACTTGTTGCCTGTGGAGCACTGGGTAAGTCATTTGACATCTCTTTGCTTTAATTTCTTCATCTGTAAAATGAGACTTATAATTGTACCTAGCTCATTGAGTTAATATGCATATTATAACAATATCATTAGTAAGGTTCTTGGAGCAAGAACTGGCAACAGCAACTGCTATAAAAGAAGTTGCTAATTCATTTTAAGTAGATGCTAATGTTGAAATACTCTTATGAAGATTAGAAAGCTGACTGGGGGTTTTATTTTAATGGGTGCCCACAATTTATACTTGACTGCTTCCTGATTCTGAGAAGAATGGTAAGAGCAATTTTCATGGATGAAACTGAAATTTTTAGATTGTAATTCAAAATTTTAGAATCATGTTTTTCATGTGCTTTCTTTTAAAATAGGGGTAACTGAAATATCACCAAGAGGAAGAGAATGTGAAAAGAATAATGTAAATATTTTCATTATTATTCTACAAATCAAATGATAGAAGAGATGATAGGACTGGACAAAGAATTTCAAGAAAATAGCATAAAATGATTACCACTTTGAGACTTTGGAGGTTTATTAAGCCTCTCGTTTTCCAATTCTTTGTCTCAAGTGAGTATGGATCTGTGAAGGCAAATGTCGTGAGTTATAAGGAAGCTGATGTCTCTCCCTACATCATTGTTAAAATTAAAATATTGGTAAAATGCAACAACTGCTTATTGCTGGATTAAAGATAATATTCAATGGCACTTTCCTGTTATGTGAGAGCAAAATAGGATGCTAACTACTAAATTAAACAAGAAGTTTATATTTTAAAATAATAAAAATAATAATAATGTCAACCATAGAAAATGTTTTAAATGCCCGTAAATCTGATTTCCGAGAGTAGCAAAAAAGCTCGAGTAACTTTCAGGTCTCTGGTGTAGTAGCAACTTTTCAAGAATGGTATCATGATCCATTATGCCAGCAGAATTCTAAATCTACAACACAGCCGTCACTCCACCATGTCTCATTACTCAGAAAAGGTCCTTTTAAAAATTGACCTTACTCTATGTTCACTTCCTAAGAAAGGCTAACCATGTGGCAAAGTCATCTTTGTGATGACCTCATGACAGCCCATAGCTTATTTCTCTTAGAACTGAAGTGTCAGCTAACTCCCCTTAGAAGGATGGTTTCTAACTGAACCTGAGAACCTGAGAGACAGAGACTTTTTATTGGGTGGTTTTCACGTCTCTGTAGATCCAGGAACTGACACTGAGCAAATGTTCAATATTTGTTTGTTATTGAAAGAATGGAAGTTGGGAGAATCTCTTCTTAGGAGTGTGTTTTATGTGCTTATATGAAGCCCATTTTGCATGAACTGGTGAGGTAGAAGACAAGGGAAAGAAGAGCTTTCACTAAAGAGGGGAAAATTCATACAATAATCTCTCCTCTTCTGGCAATCTAGGGGAACATTCTTCTAACTCTGCAGGAAAATGGGTAAAGGAGGAAGGCAAGTAGGCAACTTGCCTCTTTCTTCTCATGGTTCAAAGTTTGTTACCTTAAATCACAATCACTATAAACCAGTTTAGGAAAGTACAGCAATAATTACTATACAATTCCTGTCAGCCCTGGACCTGCTAGGAAATTTTTTACTTCATTGTAAAACCTCTTGCTAAACATTTATATGGCCTACAGTGTTTTAAAAGTGAAAGATAAATCTTATTTGCCACCACTAGACAACGGTGCCCAATCTTTACTCTAGAAAGTGATAATTAAAAGGAAAGAATTCAACATCTAACTTGCCTTTTTAGAGGAATTTAATTCATTCCTGTTTTTAAATCCCCAATGAAACAATGATTTGATTAAAGACCAAAGAATCCTAAAGCTATCTGGGGTAAGACTGGTGAGAAATGGGCTCTGCCTCACATATTATTCCATAGACTGCTTGGCAAATACCTGATACCCTTTAAAATGTAGAGACTTGACTGACCCTCTCTTAACCCACTGATCAAGCTTAGCAAACTGTGGGAGGAAAACCTGCCTTCATGTAACTGTTGGGTGTAAAATATAAAGGCATCACTGATCCTGTCAAAACTATTTCATCTGAATCTCATTGAGGCATTGGGACTAACTTCCAGATTGGCAGAAATAGAGGACAGAGAGAAACAAGCTGAACCACGCCATAAGGAAATCATTTTTTAAAAAAATACAGAATGTGGGACATTTCTCAAGACAGCTATACTGGTCTCTTCAAAAAGCTAATTTCACAGGGAAAAACAAAAGAGGGGCTATGACTAAACTAGGACAGAATCTAAAGGGATGCAACAACAAAATGCAATGCAGGAATCTTAATAGATCCTGGTTTGAAAAATGTGTCTATTAAAGACATTTAGGGGACAGATGATGATATTCATATATTAGTGAGGAATATATGGCATTAGCAAGTCATTAGTAATGTCTTAATTATAACAGAATTGTAACTATGTATAATTTTGTTCTTAGGAAACGTGTGCTAGAATATTTAGGTAAAACGTGATGATCTCTGCAATTTATTTTAAATGATTCAGCAAAAATATACTTTTGTATAATGTATAAAATTCTAGTAATATCAATCAGGGTTCTCTAAAGGGACAGAATAGGATATATACATACACACACACACACACATACACGGAGTTTATTAAGTGTTAACTTACAAGGTCCCACAATAGGCTGTCTGCAAGCTGAGGAGCAAGGAGAGCCAATCCAAGTCCCAAAGCTGAAGAATGTGGAGTCCGATGTACAAGGGCAGGAAGCATCCAGCATAGGAGAAAGATGGAGGCTGGGAGACTAGGCCAGTCTCTACTTTTCATGTTTTCCTGCCTGCTTTATGTCCGCAGGCAGCTGATTAAAAGGTGCCCATCCAGATTAAGGGTGGGTTTGCCTTCCCCAGCCCACTGACTCAAATGTCAATCTCTTTTGGCAACACCCTCACAGACACACTCAGGGTCGATGCTTTACATCCTTCAGTCCAATCAAGTTGACACTCAGTATTAACAATCACAAGTCCAACCCTTGTCAACTTGAACCCATACTCCTCTCCTGAGATCACACATAATCTTCAAATAAAGACAATAATAAGGTCACAATTACACCTAACATAATACAACTACCCTTTGTACAACCAGAAACGCACCAATCCCAACCCAAATACTATTACATGAAGTTAACAATACTCAAATGCTGATATGAAGTTGATAAATCTTATGTCAAATGATAAAGAAAAAAATAAAATATTTTCTTAGTACAAGTGTATACATGCACAAACATGTTTTTAGCAAAAGAAGGAGAAAATACTCATGACAATTACAGTCTCTGGTTTGTTTGTTTGTTTGTTTGTTTGTTTTGTTTTTTGAGACAGAGTCTCACTCTGTTGCCCAGGTTGGAGTACATTGGTGCAATCTCGGCTCACTGCAAGCTCTGCCTCCGGTTTCAAGTGATTCTCCTGCCTCAGCCTCCCAGGTAGCTCGGACTACAGGTGCACACCACCATGTCCGGCTAATTTTTGTATTTTTTAGTAGAGATGGGCTTTCGCTATGTTGGCCAGGCTGGTCTTGAACTCCCAACCTCATGATCTGCCCACCTCGGCCTCCCAAAGTGCTTGGATTACAAGTGTAAGCCACCGCGCCTGGCCTGAGCCACCACCGCACCCGGCCTACAGTCTCTTGTTTCTGCAGCTGGTCATGTGGTTGTAGCTGGTATTGATGACTACTTTCTTCCACTACCCATTCTGTACTCCCTTTGCTTTAAGCAAGCACCTCAGCAGGTCATAGTTTTTTTCCTGGTGGAATGATCCAAACCTTCATTCTTGAGGGGTCTGAGCCATCTGTGGTCCTGCCTGGATTGGGCTGTTGTAGTTTCCCACTGACCTTAATCACAGGGTATGGTAATTCTAAAAGACACCCTAATTGGTCTCCTGTATTCTATGCATTCTCTTCCTTACCTCCACTGTAGAGTAGTAGACTGATTTCATACTGATAGTCCGGGTCAGTCACCCCAGCCAACACTGTAACTCCCTTCTTAGTCTGTTGACTTAAAGGTAGGAAGAGCCCAAAATGTCCAGGTGGCAATCTTAACTTCGTTTAGTTTAATGGAATAATTGTTGTGTCTCCTGGTGGCAACATTACTCCCTCTGGGACTAAGACCTCTAGGCCAGCAGAACTTAATGCCGCAGGAACAGGAAGCAAAAATTTTGCTAGGGGGTGATGGTGAGTGGTGCCACTTCCACTTCTGCCCCTTGATTCCTGGACTCATGAATCCTGGCTATGGGAGAAACAATACCAGGGTCTGCTAGTCTAGAGGTCTTAGTTCCAGGAGGAGGAACGCTGCCACCAGGAGACACAACAATTATTCCATATATATATATATATATAATTAACTATATATATATAATTAGCTATATATAAAATATATATTTATAAAGTATTAACTTACATCATCACAAGGTCCCACAATAGGCTGTCTGCAAACTGAGGAGCAAAGACAGCCAGTCTGAGTCCCAAAACTGAAGAACATGGAGCCCTGTGTTCAAAGGGCAGGAAGCATCCAGCATAGGAGAAAGCTGTAGGCTGGGAGGCTAGGCCAGTCTCTCCTTTTCACATTTTTCTGTCTGCTTTATATCCACTGGCAGCTGATTAAAAGGTGTCCATCCAGATTAAGGGTGGGTTTGCCTTCCCTAGCCCACTGACTCAAATGTTAATCTCCTTTGTCAACACTCTCACAGACACACCCAGGATCAATGCTTTACATCCTTCAGTCCAATCAAGTTGACACTCAGTATTAACCATCATAATCCAATATGGCAAACTTTAACTTTGTTGAATCTTGGCTAAGGACATATAGGTTTTGACTGTGCTATTTTGTCTTTTCTGTTGTTTGAAAATTTACATAATTAAAAGATAGCTTTAAATTTAGGATAAAACAGACCAGAGAAAACTATTAGCCCAGTGAGACTGGATATTATTATTATTGTTAATAGTAACTATTTATCGCCTACCATATATTAAGGACCACACTAGGTGCTAGATATATATATAATCTGATTTGCTTTTTAAAAATTGTGATAAAACGCATATAACAAATTTTTTTATCTTAACCACTTTTAAGTGTACAGTTCAGTGGCCTTAATAAATTCATATTGTCATATAATCATTACCACCATTCATCTACAGAACTCTTTTAATCTTGCAGAACTGAAACTCTAGACCTATGAATCCAAAATCTCCATTCCTCTTTTCCCTAAACACCTAGTAACCACCCTTCTACTTTATGTCTCTATGAATTTGACTACCGTAGATATCTCTTATAAGAAGAATGGCACTGTATTTGTCTTTTTATGACTGTTTATTTCACTTAGCAAAATGTCCTCAAGATTCATCCTTGTTGCAGAATATGTTAGTTTTCATTTCTTTTTAAGACTGAATAATATTCCTTTGTATGTATAGGCCACATTTTTTTTATCCATTCATCTACCAACAAACACTTGTGTGGCCTCCACCTTTTTGGCTATTGTGAATAATGTGGCTATGAATATTAGTGTACAAATATTTCTTCAAGATCTTGCTTTCAACTCTTTTGTGTATATACCCAGAAGTGGAATTGCTGGATCATATAGTACTTCTAATTTTAATTTTTTGAGGAATCACCATACTGTTTTCCATAGTGGCTACACCATTTTATATCCCGACCAACAGTGCACAAGGGTTCCAATTTCTCTAAATCCTGACAAAATCTGTTATTTTGTTTTGTGGTTTTTATAGTAGCCATCTCAGTTAAAGTCATTAAAACCACTGATATCACCAGTTGATAGGAGGTGATATCAGTGGTTTTTATTACTTTAATTGACATTTCTGTAATGATTAGTGATTATAAGCATCTTTTTATATATATCTTAATTAGAAAAATGTCTCCTCAAGTTTTTGCCCATTTTTATTTGGTTGTTTGCTCTTTGCCCTTGCATTATAAAGGTTATTTATATATTATGAATATTAACCATATCAGATATACGATTTGCAAATATTTTTTCCAATTCCATGGGTTGCTTTCTCTATTGATTGTATTATTTGATGCACAGTTTTTAATTTCAATGTAGTTTAATTGACCATTTTTTCTTTTGTTTGCTACTTGATTTACTTTTCATATTACTTTGAGAGATGTATATGTTAGCCCAATTTTATATAGAAAAAATCTGAAGCTTAGAATATAATTAACTTGGCCAAGTCTACACTACTATTATGAGGTGAAGCCGAGTTTCAAATTCAGTTCCATCTGACATCTCTACTAAACCATGCTGCAGTATTGATTTAAATATTTATATTGTTATCAAATTAAGAAGAATTAATTAGAATAAACTTTCTGTCCCATCCTGAATTTGCAGATTTGTCAGTTCTACAAACATAGAGTCTGATTAATTTGATTAAGAGAAACTCTTTCCCCCAGATGGCAAGGCCTGGACAGCCAAATGCCTTAGATATTGTATGCTTTGACATGTGAACTGCTTAGAAAAGGAAAAAGACAAATAGTCACACGAGACTTCTGACAGAATGTCACTGTTTGGAATAACTAAAGCAAGAGGTGAAGGGGTCAAACATTATGATAATCAGGGAATGCTGAATGTGGCAGCAGGTCTGATGTGTGAGATCATCTCTAAAATTGCACTCATAGAATTACACTCATAAAACTGCACTTATAGAATTGACAAAGAGAGTTGGTAGAACCTTCTCAATAGATAAGAGCAAGCCTGGTCAACATAGCAAAACCCCATCTCTACTAAAAATACAAAAATTAGCTAGCTGTGGTGGCCTGCGCCTGTAATCCCAGCTACCCGGGAGGCTGAGGCAGGAGAATAGCTTGAACCTGGGAGGCAGAGGTTGCAGTGAGCTGAGATCTCACCACTGCACTCCAGCCTGGGCGACAGAGCAGCACTTCGTCAAAAGAAAAAAAAGAAAAGAAAAGAAAGAAAGAAAAAGAAAAGAAAGAGCAAGGAAGAATTAATTAAAATTTAAAAATTAAAAAGTGTCTTTGCACAGGGACCATAAAGAAAGCTTTTCTTTTTCCATTTTCTGAACCATGAGCTTTGGTCTAGAAGAAGTCCGAAGTCATGAGCCAGCCTAAATCGTGGAACCTCTATAATAAAGCATAACATGGATCTCTTTCCTTCTAAACTCCCTTCTATTCTTTGGCAGGAAGCAAATTTAAGGGTTCTCTTTTATATCTTATGTATCTATTAAGCTTATCATCTGAGTTTCTTACAAATTTTATTCTGAACATAGGAAACAAAATAGAGACTTAAAGTTCCTAACACCAAAAAGGCAATTTTTTTTATTTCAAAAAGAAAGTCTATATTATTAAGATTTAAATTAGTAAAGTTTTGAATAATGTGATCTGGCAACATCTATTTTACAATATTCATGCACTTTGACCAACAGATTCATTTTTTCATAAGCTTATCATTTAACAGCAAAGAGGACAGGGGCCCTGGAAACAAACCAAAGCTCATCAGTAAGGGAATGGTTGAATAAGAACATTTATGCAACAGCAAATTATACTGGTATTTAAAAAAGAAGCTAGCTTTTTTATATGAACCTGAAAGAAAGGTATTTCCACTCCATGTAAACAGTAAGTTGCAGCAGTGTGCATAGTTTTGCCCTATTATGAGCTCAGGAAAGGGCAAGGAACCGTAGACAGTGAGGTGCTAACATGGGTTACTTTAGGCTTGAAGGAAGGTTGAAGGGAGTATTATCAGCCTCTTCTTAGATCTCACATTATGACCTTGTTGCAACAACAAAGTACTACTATATAATTTTTTAATCTAGTAAAGACAAAATTCTGAAGTTCTGCTCAACAAATACAATTTATAAAGTCAAGTTTTAGGCAACGGAATTGCTTCTCTTTCTTTTTCCTAAAAGGCACTTAGTTATCTATTCACGCAGAAGGGAAAAACAAATGCTTTCACCTTGAGTGAAGTGAATAAATAACCTGAAAACAGTTTTGAAAGCTCAGAGTCACTTAATTCTAACTTGATTATAAGAGGAAAACAGTGAGCTTACTGTATCTCAAAATAAACATGCTACCATGGATTTAAGAAATACTTATTAGTTGGCCATCTCTGCTGCTGAATGGGGCTGACCCCAGCTCCGGAGTCAGACTGCCTGGATTTAAATTCTGTCTGCTACTTACTTGCTGTGTAGCATCTGACTCCTTATTTATTCTCTCTGTTGGCCTCCACTTGCTCATCTACAAAGTGGGAGGTCACTCCCTTAGCAAGGTGGCAGGCATATAATACATGTACAATAAATGTTACGAGTTAAGCACTCTGCTAGAGAGTTCAGTGCCCGCCCTTAAGTAGCTCATAGCAAAGCAGGGAGACAAATATCTAAAAATTAGCAAGAAACACAGCTAATGAAGATTTCTTCTTCAAGGGATCAGAATCATTTTTAGTTCTCCCCAAGTGGCATGGTCTGCAGCAGCTTCAAGATCAGCCAAGGGCTATGAGTATATAGAGCCTTTGACTGTCATTGTTGGCATAAGTCTGAAACGAGAACACGTTTGAAAGAAGCGGATAGCTGTTTTCCATCATACCTAGAAGCAAGTACATGGTATGCCCAAAAAAAGGAGAAATGAGCATTTTAAATATAAATTACTTCCATATAAATTACTATAATAAAGTGGTATACACTTGTATAATTTGGACAAAAGAATGCTAATTATAGGACTAGAAGAAACATGAATGGAAGGCATTAATTCCATGAGAACAACAAGCAGTGAAAGAAGGTCTAGCTAACGCTTCTTGTCCCCAAAAATGCTATCAGCACATATTTCACTATAGCTGATCATGAGCAATGTGACTTCATTAAATGCAGAAAAATACACAGACCCTGTTTCCATTTCGTTCAGGCTAACAACATCTTCAAAACAAACTATAACTACTCCTTTGACAACTAAAAATAAACACACAAATTAATCATTTGAATTTCCTAAATTTGCCCTGCTTAACAAGGAATTCACTATATCACAGAGAATTTCCTATGGCTGAATTGTGTCGCCCAGAATGATACATTGATGTCCTAACCCCCAGTACCTCAGAATGTGACTTTATATTAATTAGTAGTTTGCTGGGAGTACCATAACAAAGTACCACAGACCAGGTAGGAAGTTTAAACAACAGAAATTTATTTCCTCACAGTTCTGAAGGCTAGAGATCTGAGATGCAGATTGGATTCATCTGAGGCTTCTTTCATTGGCTTATGGGTAGTTGTCTTCTCCCTGAGTCTTCACATGGTCTGCCTTCTGTGCCTGTCTGTGTCCAAATTTTCTCTTCTTATAGGGATACCAGTCATACTAGATTAGTGCCCACCTGATCACTTCATTTTATCTCTTTAAAGACTTTACTTCCAAATATAGTCACAATCTGAAGTGCTGTAGGTTAGAACTTCAGCACTGAATTTGGGAGTGGAGAGCCAGGGGAAACAATTCAGCCCATAGCAAGGTTGAGAAAGATTTTACTATAACTTAAACGGAAGACTGGCTTTCAGTCAATCCATTTTCAATGTCCTTAGTGCCACTGTAAGTACCAGGAATAATGTAGGTTTTTAATTAAAATGTATTGCTGAGAGCCAAGGGATATTTAATAAAGGTGCACTTCCTTATAACAGCATTTGTAAACATCCTCTGCTTGACACCTGCTCAACAATGGCCTGAGTCATATAACTTCATTACTTATCTTTTGGGAAGATAAGTAATTTTTGTCCCTTTTTCCCCATTATTCTATATAAATTACATGCCTTGCAAAAAATGATCTCCCAGCTGTAAAATACATATGCCTCTTTTCTATATCTTGTCACTCTTACTCTCCCAGTCTGAAGTACCTTACCATCCTACAGCTTTCAGTATTGCTGACAATATCAGATAACATCTAATAAGATAACCATGGCTGTTGACCACGTAGGCAGTCATCATTTTCTTCATAAGTTGAGTCTGATGGCAATAAAACAAGTGATTTAAAGCTGTACCTGCTAGCTAGTTTTAATTATACCAAAGCAAATTTTAGTCCCTGGAAGATACCCATTTTCATAACTGTTGCACAAGGTCAGTGAAGACTACCCTATCTTCCCAAAAGACCTGGTAAAGAAAAACTAAGGATTGCTGGAGTAGTCTACACTCCCAAGTGTAGACTCAGACAAGAACAGAATTGTGTACAAACCTCAAATGGCCTCATGTAGACTCTCTCTTGCCAAAGAAAATAGCTGCAGACTTGCTCAGCATGCAAAAAGGCTCTGTGCATTCAAAAGATAGCACCAGCTAAGCAAACTCATTCTCCAATGAAGAGCCTTTGCACACAAATGCCCCTGTGTGTGAGCCCTCCAGCATACTTCTCATTTTTACCTAAAGTAATAATTGGGAGACCTACACCCATGTCAGAAATCAAATTGATCTATTATTTCTATGTTATAATTCTTTATATCTCACATTGGTTAACTGTCAGTCTTCCCTGTTACGTAGAAATCAAAGAAAATATCAGATTGAGAAATCAGAACCAAGTTAGTATAGGACACCCAAAAAGAAAAACCTATACTTGGAAAACCTTAGATTATTTTATCTGGACAGAAACAGCTGAAGAAACAGAAGCCTAGGGCAGTGAAAAAACAGGGCTAGCAACTGGAGAGCTCACTAGAGACTCAACCAGAATGTAAGCTTACCTCAATCCAGTCGAGGGCAGCTTCCATATTAACTCCACTTCTATATCACCTGGGGGAGGCAGAATAGTTTTATCTGGTTTGAGATACTAAGAAAAACAGAAATCCTATGCATTTTTTAAATACAATACTAAAGCAAGCTCTCCAACTGCTCCAGGTAAAACTAAAAATGACAATAAGGAAATATTGAATTACATACCAAAGCATGCAATTTTATGTAGTAGAATTTTAAAATGTTTAGCTTAATATTAAAAATAAAGCAAATTACCTGACAGCCCCGTCCACCCTAACCATCCACTTGCACCTCAGGATTTCATTTTATAGGCCTTTCTGGCTTTAAATGCAAAGGTGTCAAAGATCAAAATGTCTGTTTAGATGGATACTTCCAAGGAGTTGGAAATATAAAGCAATGAACTGGGCAAGAATCTTCAAAGTTGTGTCAGTTGGCATGAAAATGTGGGTATCTTCTCCAAAAGGGCGTAAAAATTGATCAATGTAATTTAGCAAAAAGCTTTTGAATGCCTGGTATGTGCTTGTTGCTATGCTACATGCAGATGGTCATTAAGACGTAGTCTCTGCTTCCAAGGAACCCAGGCCTAACAAAGGGGATAGATACCAGATTTAAAAATAGCACAGTATAACTGAAATTTTTAAATAATATCAAAGACGCTACAGAAACAGGAAAGCAATTAATTTTGTGGAAGTCTGAAACACTAAGAATTGATCAATATGTGAGATCTCAAGAATCAGTAAGGATATACGGACAAAAGAGATGGGAGATTGCCACTCGGGCCAGGGGGAACAGCTTGTACA
This sequence comes from Mandrillus leucophaeus, assembly GCF_000951045.1. Lineage (NCBI taxonomy): Eukaryota > Metazoa > Chordata > Mammalia > Primates > Cercopithecidae > Mandrillus > Mandrillus leucophaeus. The sequence continues at coordinate 1,461,633 of NW_012106631.1, forward strand.
ATGATGTACAAATGCAAAATCTCAGATGTCTGCAGGGAAGAGAGTGCCCTAGTGGGGCTAAGGTCTGTATCACAGAACACACAGGAGGAAGCTTGAGAAGAGATTCAAGGGAGAGATCCAGTTATAAGAAACTTACTACTAAGCTAGCGGACAGAGCCTAAGAGAGTTGGAAAAACATCAGTTACCACAGGATCAGAGATGCACCCTGTGTTAAGTCAGATCATTTTTGTTTCCCATATTTTTCTGTGCTTGTATCCTTATTTTTGTGATTCTGTGTTTGGCTGATATTTGAATATTTCATGCTACATTAATTGTAATAAAAAGAACTGAAAATGGGGTTCCTTTTTGTGCTTGAATCAGACCTTTAAAATAACTACAGCATAGCCCCAGAGAATGGTTTGATGATGGTGGGAGTGATTAGAACAGAAGAACCCCAAGACAAAGATAAATCCAGGAGAACAAAGAAAAAATTGCTTGTTCACCTGCCCTCCTCTTCAAAAATCATCTCCTTCCAGCAGTAAAATCCATGGAGTTTCTGGGTTTTGTTTTTAATAAGAGAGGCTGTTCTTTTTTCAATAACTGACATTATATGATTCAGCTATAACACATTTAATAAGAATTGAAAGAGAGCGGCAAACCATCTATAATCGAAGAAAAGTCAATAATTGAGGAAATTATCAGAATAATATATATAAGCTGACCACTTAAAATTATTATAAAGATATTGTAGAAATCTGTTTCACTATTTATCTGAAACATCTGGCTTTTCTTTCTTCAACCGCAAACGTAAGAGCAAAATGTCTTTCTCAAGGAGCTGGGAGCCATCCGTCCAAAATGCAATCATCATCATCCATGGATGCCTTGCTCTAAGTTGTAAACCCACCTCCTGTCATGAAAATATGGAAAGTTTACTTTTCCTTTGGGTAAGTCCAATTAGCAAACACAGGCAACCTATGATTCTCCTCACCCAGGCTCTTAAAAACTCTCCAGCCCTTTGTTTTGGGGAAGTTGAGTTCAATCTCTCTCCTCTATTGAAATAGCCTTGAATAAAGCTTTCCTTGCCTGTTTAACTTTTTCCAGTGCAATTTTTCTGCATTATTCACATCAAAAAAAGTCACATATTTCTACTATACTGTATTCCCAATCAGTGACAGGTCTTTGCCTTCATTATACAATGTTTCACATGAATTTAAAATCACCTATTAAGTGTTCCACAGAAGTCCTGCCTGAGGTAAGCATATTGTGCTGATTAAATTTTTGCACAGAAGAAGTTGAAATTGGGATGGTTTAAAACTTGGAACTCAAAGTTAACAAGAATTGGGTCACAATTCCTATCAAGAGATTCAGTAATACTATTAAATCCTTCAACCTCTGATTTCCTGATAAGAAATCAGAGATACTATGTGATCTCATTTGGAAAGCCGGCCAATGCTACTTTCTCTTATTAGTTAAAAAGGCAGCTCTAGAGATCTTGCAAGGAGCCACAAGGAGTTGCAGAGAGAAAACACAGCAGTGTTGGACTTAGAGAGACTTCAGTTTGAATTCTAGCTCCACTGCTGACTATCTCTGTGACTTTATAGGCAAATTACTTAACTTAAAGACTCAGATTCCTTGTCTTTAAATAGATAATAATACTCACTTGGACATGGTGCTGTAGGTCATATGTGAGATGATGTGTGTAAGTGAGGCAGATGGTGGCTGTCGTCACCTCCTCAGGCCACTAGTGTCTGAGACAGCTGTGCCATGCTCACCATCTAAAAGGGAATTGACAGGATGTGCCAGGGAAGAGTCAGAGACTTCTCCAAAGTGAACTCTGCCCTCCTAGGGTGATGGGAGTTTCTTGCCAGCAACTGTCAGCACTTGCAGTTGAGGCTCACCTCTCAGCAGAAAGCCTGGCTACACCAGGGCATTGGCTGTCCTCTGTCCTCACCCAAGAGCAAGTGCCTCAAGCTATCTTGAGCATAGGAGGAAAATCCAGCCCAATCATTAACTCCACAAACAGAACAGACTCAAACCACTGTGAAAGATGATATGAGAAAAGCTTTGTTTTTGAGCTGGTTCTACAAAAACAAAAATACACAAAACAAAATCGAACAATAAAACTGACGTAAAAAAAAAAGTAAGAGGATTCTTCAACTTCTTGATTTTTTGAAAAATGTTATAAAGCAAAAACTTTTAAAACCTAAATAGAGGAACACAGTAATGTTCTAACTTCAGTAGGAGAATAAGAACTGGATATAAAGTGGCAGGAATTGCATTTCAGCTCTAACTCTCATATATATCCCATTTATAATGTCTTTAATATTTGGCGACAATCACCTGGAAATAATTGACATCTTCCAGGAAATTTCATCACACAAGAGATCCTGATGAAAATTAGATTTGTGATAGCAACGTGTCCCATAAAGTATCTCATTCAAAAATTCATGGCGTGTTATTTTTATGACGTCTATTTTGGGAGTCTCACTCCTATTTGGGAAATTTTTATTCTTCAGTGTCCTCAATCAGAGATTTATCCATTAAAATTTACATATAAAAATTTGTATATGAGCCACAGAAAGTGATCATATTCATGAGTCAAATAATAGATTTGTCTTAAGAACTACCTAGGTTTGAGCACTTTTATTTCCTCATTCAGGAAGAGATTCAGAACTCTCAAAAAACTGATAGTCTATAACCACCTTTAAGAAAGTGGGTTTTCAGTCCACTTTCTTAATCTTACATTTTCTATTCCCCACCCACATGACTTTGCTTTTCTCCTGGCAAAATAGATAATAACACAAGGTTAACAAGAAGGGCAATATCTGTGCTGATTATTCAGAGAAGCAAAATATTTCTCATCTTTGTATATTCGTTGGTGGCAAAAATAATTCTCCTCTTTGTTCCCATAGATATGGTAAGTCTGATTAGTAATCAGAATAGATCATAAATCACAAAGCCAGTTAAATATCTGTCCTTATATAATATTTTAAACATATTCTTGTTTACTAATTGTTCCCATTTGTTACAATAACATGATATTGAAAGGTGATTTGATTTAAATTTAGATGCATTTCATATGTACATGTAGAAAAAAATAGTCTCATCATGCTTGACCATGTGTAAACTATGAACAAAAAGAGATATTATATAGATGATATAGAATAATGTATACCTATTTCTAAGACAGGTCAAAATAATGAATGTTTTCTCATTTCCCATAATAGAAGCACTTTCGGTTCTATCTCCCCCATCTTTCCCCTATAAATTAAGAGGTATTCATTTTCAGTATTCATCCTGAGTAGATAATCTATAATATTCAAATAGAATATTAGTTTTTTAAGCTTCAAAACTGAGTGACAGAAATATCTTATGGACATTAAGGAGAAGTCAAGGCAATGTAAAAGAGCAATTACCGAGAAAGGATAAGAAAAAGACAATAAATATTTTAGAGAACACATCCCAGCCTGAACCTTGTGCACTACTCTACTCAGCCCACCATACAGACCACCACTATCAAGGGAAGATTGGCGCCTCTTGCTCTCCATGACTTTGCTTCTGAATCACGCTTCTTGTTCCTTGTCTTAAACTGCTTCCAAACCTCCTAATTATTTATTTTGACTGTCTATTTTTTCTAGTACTTTCCTCTGAGGACAACTTTGCACTGCCTGTTACATGTTCCACTGAACATGGTATTATTTGTAGCTAGGTTTCTCAATCTCAGCATTATTGACATTTTGGACCAGACAAGTCTTTGTTATGCATTGTAGGATGTTTACATCCTACAGTGGTCTCTACTGACTAGATACTGGCACCACCACCCCTCTCAAATCTTGTCTATCAAAAATGTCTTCAGACATCGCTGAATATTCCTGAGTAGGCAAGATCAATGGCCCCTAGATGAAAATCACTATTTTACACTGACATTTATTTGTTTATGCATTCATCCATTCAATAAATGTTTATCAGATGCATATCATGTGTCAAATACTGGACAACAATAGTAAGAAAGATACAGTGGTTGCCCTGTCCTAAAGTCTGGTTATAAGTGTGGACAAGTAATCTGTTAATTATAATTTAGTATATAAAGAGATAAAAACAAAGCACTACTGAAGCATAATGAAAGGGCACATAACCCAGTTTGGTAGGGGTGGGGGTATAAAGTTTTTCACAAAGGGAAAGGTACTTAAGCATATACTAGAAAGATGAGTGGGAATTAGCTCAGTGAAAAATTTAAAAGGCACAGAGGGCTCCAGAGAAAGAGACCAAGCAGGCAAATGCCTGTAGGTCAGCATTATTGGGTCACTGAGAACAGTAAGCAGGAACCAGGTCACACAAGGTCTTGTGTTTCATATTAAGGCATTTGACTTTATTCTGAAGATAATGATGAGCTATGACCTTGCTCCTCAGGACAATGCTAGTTGGGGTCCCATGCCCTGACTCTTATAACTTGAAATAAATGTCCTTCTAACATACGTCAGTCCTTGGGTATTTCCATGACAGCCTAGAACTTCTCCAACACAGCACTCTTTTCAAGCTTTATCCACTCTCTTAACAGGTCCAATACAGAGACCATCAATCTTCCAGGTCTAACCATAGAAGAATGAGAAATTATCTATACAATTTAAACTAAAATGATTCGACATTTTTCACTATTGCACAAATAACTAAATTCTAATGTTATTCCATGTGGTTATAACTAAGTGGGGTACCAACTTCTCTGTGCACTAACTAATTAAGAATTAGTTCTTTAAGAAAAAGTTAATTGCCATTTACAGATGAAACTAAGAAAAAATCAAATTGATGGCTGATCTGGTTTAGACAGGTTCTACTGACTTCCCCTTTCCTAATCTTGATGTTATATCTAGTTACATTTGTCTAGAGTTCACTGGGGAATTTCTGAGCCACAATAACTCAGCTTTTAAAAAAATTAAGTGTCTAATACATTCATTACATAAGCAATGGATTTAATCTTTGTGTGAATTAAGAACACTAAATATGCAGGCAATGTTTGCTTAATATACCACACAACTAAAGAAGACATTTAGCATGAGAGAGAAAACAACTTGATGTGACTTTGAATAACATCTGAGTCACAAGGAAGAAAATCAAATAAATGCTCAACATACTGGGGGAATGTTTTTAACCAAGCAATGACTGTGTTTTAACAGAATGTGGTTTTGATAGTATCAGTTTGGAATGTGAAGGATGAAAAATTGACAGCATAGATTTGCAATTAAGTATCCTTACTCAAACCAAAGCTTTGTAGAATACGTCTATTTGCAAGTAAGTAAGTTTGAATTCATTTCCTTCTCATCATCTGTTCACTACAGCATAAAACAGGGAAAAAGAGAGCACTGGGTAAAATAAAACCAGAGTTGAGCCTTTCTCTCTCCAGTTTTGTAAAGATTCATCTTTTCATCTGGAGTAAGTGGCTCAGGGGTCTTTACCTTTGATCTTTAGCACATTTCAAAGTGATTATTTTCCATTGATCTTTCTCTCACAGGTGAACAAAAAGTTCCTGGAGTTTTAAATTTCCATAAGTTCTCCTACATTTTAAATTGTGAATATTTAGAAAGACTCTAAAGTGCTGGAGAAATTAACCTTCCCCTGAAACTCTTATTACTTCTGTCTAAATTTTCTCAACAAAAATAAACTTAAATATCACTGAAGGTTTCTTAAAAATGAACAACCATATGACCCTTCTTCATATTATCTGTCACCTAGTATTTAAAAAGTATCTCATTGTTTCTAAGTGGTCATATCTGAATGTCTAATTAAGATTATAAAACCTATTAAAGAAGGGTTAGAACTGAATTCTTTTTTCCTAACAGTATTTAAATTTTTAAAGATATTCAACAAAAGGTAATCATTAGGTAATAATTTTAAATAATAACTTTTAGCCAGGCGCTATGGCTTACACCTGCAATCCCAGCACTTTGGGAGGCCGAGGCAGGCGGATCACCTGAGGTCAGGAGTTCAAGGCCAGCCTGGCCAACAGAGTGAAACCCCATCTTTACAAAAACACAAAAATTAGCCAGGCATGATGGTGGGTACCTGTAATCCCAGCTATTTGGGAGGCTGAAGTGGGAGAATCACATGAACCTGGGAGGCGGAGGTTGCAGTTAGCCGAGATCGTACCATTGCACTCCAACCTGGGTGACAGAGTGAGGCTCTGTCTCAAAATAATAATAATAATAGTAATTTTAATGATCTTTTGACACAATTATACTGTTTTTTTTTTTAACTTAGCAAGATTGGGCCTGAAAGAGAAAACAGAAGGAAAGATAGCAGAGAAGGAAAGGAAGAAGGAAAAGAAAGAGGGAAAGAAAGAGAAAGAAGAAAAAAGAGAAAAAAGAAAGAAAAGAAGGAAGGAAGGAAGGGAGGAAGGGAGGGAGGGAGGGAAAGAAGGAAGGAAGGAAGGAAGGAAGGGAGGGAGGGAGGGAGGGAGGGAGGGAGGAAGCAAGCAAGGAAGGAAAAGAGATATGATTGATGTAATTCATAGAAACTACAGTGTGACAATCTCCACTGAGATTTAGAATCAGTGAATAGTGTGCAAGTGTAGAGATTCCCTAGCCTAAAAGATCAAATCCAATCTGAATAAATATAATATGCCCTTAAAGAAAGAAGATGTCCATTATAACTTGGTGGAAGATATGAAAATGACGGGTATTCTGTCACAAAATCATCTAAAACGAAAATTCAAGGAGAAAAAAACTAGAAGTGCCCATCCAGGTCTCATCCAGGAAGAAAAGCATTTTAGCCAACTGTACTTAGAGTAATGAAATCCCATGAAAAATGCTCTTCCTGTCAGGGAGATGAGGACATCAGGCTAAAGAAATTTGTATCTGTCTAAATCTCACTGCTCTGATTCTGATTTCAGATGGATGTGCCTACAAATCGAGAATACTCTGATTTGAGAATACTCTGATTTAATAATGCTCCTAAACATTGATATATTAACATTTCTATTCCATGCATCAGTCCCACAAGCCTGGTCAATGGAAGTCCCTCATACCAGTGGTTAACATACCCACCTAGAGTCACTATACCAGATTTAGGATTACATATACTTACTAGGATAATAATCAGCCAGGCTTCCTCCCGTGGACATCCTAACAATGGAGAGATTTTGGTGCTCTCCATTTGAAATATCTACAACTAAAACTTGCCCATTTCTTGTCAACATTATGCTATATGTACAAACCATAAAGACAAGTTATATGTGTCCTTTCTGGATGTTCTTCCATCATACATAACTCCCTCTGTGTGCTAGAATCTTTAGTAAGTAGTGGAGACGTGGCATACCCACCTTGATATATAGCTTACAACCTGGCAGAGGAGACAGAAATGTGTATAAACATGGTTAGGCATGGTGGCTCATGCCCATAATCTCAGCAATTTAAGAGGCCGAGGCAGGGGGGATTGCTTGAGCCCAGGAGTTCAAGACTAGCCTGAAGAACAAAGTGAGACCCCCATCTCTGCAAAAATTTAAAAGTTACCCAGGCATGGTGGTGCCCGCCCATAGTTCCAGCCACTCAGTAGGCTAAGGTGGAAGGATCTCTTCCACCCAGGAGTTCAGGGCTGCAGTGAGCTATGACTATGCCACTGCACTCCAGCCTGGACAACACAGCAAAACCCTGTCTCAAAAAAAAAAAAAATATGTTTGGACATGATATAGTATGAAAAACACTATAATGGTGCTTTGTGGGAGTGAAATTGAAGCAAGTGGAGGGAGAACTTAATTCTGCATGCAACTCAGTTGAGAGGGATCAGTTCTACAATTTAAATAACCAAGAGATTTTACCAAACATTCACCATTTTTATCTCATAAAATAAAAGCAATGATTGCAGAATTTGTACTTATAGGTCTTCTAACTCATGAATGACTACCCCAGATATTTTATATGCAAAGATTTCCATTAAATATAGGGAAAATCTGGTTCTGAGAGGAAAATGTATCTGTTACGTAAAATTGAGAAAAGCATGTGACTCCCACAGTCCCATTTATTTGCACCCACTAATTTGCACTGGAAATGACTTGCCTACCAGCAAAACAACTCAGTTGTGTTCACAATTGGATCTGAGACATATTTCTAATATACCCCACAGCAAGCAAGCCCTGTGTCTATTTTTGCTCACCATTATGTCCACAGGAACTATAACAATGTCTCATACATAGAAGATGCTCAATATAACCTATTGAATATACAAAACAAATATTGAAGAATGCCAATAGTTCCTTAAGACACTGGGTGGGTCATCAATGTGTTAAAAAGCTGAAATTGGACCTATTCTTTTTAGAACTAACGTAAAAAAATTAGTCATGCACAATCATTAGGATATTTTGATAAATATAAATACTCTCTAATAATGAGAGGTAGATAAGGGCCATAGGTCTTCATTCTCAAAATTTATTAGTCCACCAGGCGTTCTGTTACAATAAGTGTAAGTCTCAGATCGAATTCTATAACACACTCAAATATATATTAGCAAGCAGGCACAAAAGCAGTTAAGTCCCAGTTAACTGACCTCTTAGGAACTCCAACTATCACATTCCATCGAAGATTCACTTGAGAGAACTGCAGCAGTATTCTGGCAGAAGGAGTCAACTAAATTTCTAGTCAGAACCAGGTGGCAGGATCCTCAGTTAATGGCTACACATGGGACCAAATAGGATCCTAGACCTGGGATACCACCCTGATGGGTGTAGGCTAAGGTTTCTCAACCTTGGCACTACCAATATTCTGGGCTGTATAATTCTTCATTGGAGCTAAGTGGTGAGATTTCATACATCGTAGGGTTTTCCACAACACCCTGGGTATCTACCCCCTAGATGTCAGTAGCAGCCTCTCCCCCAAGTTGTGACATCCAAAAATGTCTCCAGACATTGCTAAATATTTTGGGACAGAAGGTTGAGAGGCAAAGTCACCCTAGTCAAGAACCACTAGTCAAGCTGCCTGGCTCACTGGAAATTTAGTCTCTTTTTACAGTAAGTCAGTTGTGCCTACACAACACTTCTAACCAATTCATACATCTTGAGCATTCTCGTTCCACCAGTGAAGAATCGTTTCTAATATTGCTTACGTTATAATTAGGACACCTAACAGTGCTCATCAGAAAGCAAGATATGAGAGTGCTAGTAGCAGGTGCCTCCGGAGAGTGCATTCCTGATTAGATTCTTTCAAATGCTAACTAACTGCTTGTGGTGGGTGTATGCCTGATTAGAGTATTTCAAATGTTAACTAAGCATCCTCTGACTTCAAATCAAATGAACACTTTTTCTCTAATTTTGATGCCAGGTTGGTAGTGCTCCCAAGCACCTCAGAGAAGCAACCACCGGGAAGCTTAAGGCTAAACTCTCAGGAAAAAAGTGATAAAGTTGATAGCAATAATGCAAATACCTTAAACAACACAAGCATACATGCTATAATCCTACTGGAAGAACAGCTGAGATGTAGCATTCTTTACAGTTTCTCTCTGAATTTTACCTAACAAAAATGATTTTGCTCATGCACAAGCATATTCATTATAGCAGGTGCTCAGCTCAAAGAATGAATTATGGGCAAAAGTTTTGCAAGTATATAAATATTTGGGTGTTAAGATTTAAATGGTTCTAGAATCCTATACCCACATGGGCTGCATTTACACTTGAAGTCGATTATATATCTTCCCAACACCAGCTTCCATGAGTGAAAATTGAGAGATGGTTTTAGATTATTTCAATTATGAGTAAAAGTGTGATTATGCAGACAAAAGACAGCTACTCCCCATCCAGGACTGGATATTCTGGAGATGCTTTCTGTATACAACATACAGGAAAAAAAAAAAAAAATAAGTACAGGGCAAATCAAGTGAATCCAATGAAATAATCACAGTCACATGGAGGTGTTTGAGATAAATTATACTCCTGTTCAGGGTGGCAGAGGTTTTATGCCTGACACAGAAAGAAAAAGAAAGAGGGAATCAGAAAACGAGTCAAAAAAGGAAAGAGGGTAGTTGATACATTTGTCAAAGCAGATATCTCTTCCACACACGCTGTTCTGTTCTGCCTCTCCGGACAGTGTACTTGAATCTGCTAATCCACCCAGTCAAAAACTGAAAGCATAAAAGGATGAGGTGACCCAGAGGCCTTACCCCTAAAAATAACTGTGAATGCTAAGGATGGTGCCCACCTAGAAGGAGGTTCAGCTGACCCTCTGGGGAGAAACAGGAATAAATTCTACCCAATAATTAAATGTATCTACACACAACACCGTTAATGCACACTGACTGCTTAGGAGATAGTGAGAGTTCTACACCCCTGAGAGTCTTCCAGGGAAAAAGACTGGGCACAAGTGTTGTTATAAACGTAGAAGTCGTTATCTACCCAGAAGTGTCAAAATCATTTCTGTACTTGCAGTATCATCCCCAAACAATCACAAATAGGTTAGCTCTTTTTGACTTTCCCATCATCTGCTGGTGGAATTTGGGATCAAACCTAGGGATTAAACTGGGCAAGTCTGTACTTGAATCCAGTTATAGTTTCCTTTCATTACTAAAGAATCAGAGAACAGACATTGTCAAGAATACTAACAGAAGAGCACTGCAATTGAATCAGAAAATCGGGAGAGATTGGCAGAGATCATACAGAAGCCCCATCAATCCACTGCTGTAAGAATTAAGTACTCAGGGAATCTAAACTACAAGATAGGATAATGTGGTTCCACTTAACATAAGTACAGAATAAGCCCTTCTGATGAGTCAGACCCGTGGGAGGGAATTTGTGTTGGATTTGAAAACTCCTTTGGAGTTTCTGCCAAGCAGCATCTTATACTAAAAAGATATATAATTATGTAGAGTGACTAATTTACTTTTGCAGACCCCTTACATGTTATATGAAGTAAAGTCTTCTGTTTACCTGTTTGTCTCTACCACTGGGACCACGTCTTACAGGACAGGGACTGTGTCATCTGCATTCTTTTGTCTCTGTAGCGTAACACAAAGTGAACACCCAATAAAGGTTTTTAGAGTGTTGAATAAATAGGCAGGCAAGTCTTTATGCAGAAAAACTAATAGCATCTGCAAATTTGAGTATTCCCTTGTGTGATTCCAGGCCATTTGTGAAACTTCAAATAAAACTGTCTTGAAAATACATGGGAGTCACTTTTTCTATCCAGAAGTAATTTTTAATCTGTTCCCTTTGTTACTTATATCTGTTTATTAGTAATTAAACATAAGAAAGGGCCCTGAAGTCTAGAAATGTAATATAACTGTAGATTCTTTTTACTTTATAAATAAAAAGACCTGTTGAAATAATAAGGTGAGATTAATTCTTTTCAAAGACTATATCATGGTTTATGATTTATAGGAAGCTTATATATTTTAAACAACCTAGTCCTAAATTTATTTTTCATTTACTTTTAACACTCACGTGCATTAAATATAACCCAAATGATTTATTTATTTCTAGATTGCCAAATGTGAAGATGATACCATGAGCTTACAACTCTCTAAAATGTGGATCATCTCTAGATAGAGTCTAAGTATGGCACTTTGCACAATGTATTTCTTGGTAAAGATTTAAGCAATTGTTGAAGATCTGTGCTGTCTCCTTTCTAGTCCTCACAGCAACTCCTACACAGTGACTACTGAGTAGTACTCCTTTGTGTTAGCAGCTGGCTTCCTTATTTCAATATATTTTAAGAAACCTCTAAGTTGCAAACTAAAGCCCTATTAAGGTATTCCTCAAATTCTTTTTGACTAATCTAAGATCTAGTTTCAACGTGACATAAAGTTTCTTTGTCATACACAAATCAGATATTAAATGAACACAAAACAAATTTCCAAAAATGATTTATAAAACATATTGGCATTTTACAGGACCACTTCTTGTATAAAGGTATTTAATTAGACACTTAGTGTTCTGACGTATAATATGTAACAGGAGGATTTTTTTAAGTTGTTTTTAAGCAGGCATGGAGTCCAACTTATTTAATAACTCATTTAGCACAGAGATCTACCATTCAGAATGGCTGGTGGTCATAACACTGGACCAGGTCCTGAACTGCTCCCTCATGCCCCTCATTAGTTGCTGGATAATGGGAGGCCTGGGTGAATTGCAGGGATTCGATGGAATGGTAGTAGGAGGCACTCAGGTGCTTGAGGCAATGACTATTTATCAACAGATAGATTTTGCGATAATTTAACAACTGTGCATAGTTAGTGGTACATGTTGATATAAAATAAGCCCTGTGGTAAGCCTATTTGTTACTTCTTTTCTAATAGAAAAGAAATGGAAGATAAAGACACTTGAAATAAGAGCTGTTTCACTTTGAGGAAGAGAGTAACTATTCTATTTCACAGTGTTCTCAGGGATTAGACATAATCAAATTAAGCAAGGTCTGAAGCTTCTGCAATTGAGGAGGAAAATGATTTTTAAGAAAAAAAAACATATTTCTTATGCAAATTTTACAAAAAAAAATAGGACTATATGAACACATTTCTAGAGTTCCTCCCAGAGGACCTAAAGCTCCAACTTCGTTATCATCACTAAGTCCTCCTCTGCTGATTGTCCAAAAGAAACTGCATAATGGATTGACTCTTTGAAAGATTCTCCTGTCCCCAATATAAATTTTAGCCCTAGCAAACTAGAAATTTATTAAAATCCAGAATTAATATTACATGTGACATTAACTGTGTTTTTACATAGCGAACAGGAAAATAAATAAGTCAAGGCTGAAAATGAGATAATATATACTTATTTTCCAATCCTACTCAATCCTTTTCAACTTGGCCAAAGATTATTCTTATAGCTTAGAATGGGGAACTCTATAGCACATATAATTCTATCTCTTTCTCCCTCTGAAGTCTGTGTTTGAAATTCTTTCCTTATACAAATTGCTATGGACTCACTTCAAGCACCAAACTAAAATTCAGCTTTCTCTGGCCATCAGGTGGATCTCTTGATATGACTTGCTGGGGGGTGAGGGTGATTCGTCTGCTTTCATCTGAAGGAGAAGGACTACTATTTTGACATCTAGAATAAAGATTAGGAAGGTGAGGAGATGACTATAACGTTGGCCTCCTGTCAATGCTTATAAACTAGAAGTTCTCCACCCTCACAGCACAGTAGAATCAACTGATGCTGGGGCCCATCCCAGATGGATTAAACCAGAATCTTTGGGGTTGAGGCAGCAGCACTTTTAAAGGAGTAACTTAAAGTGGGTGATTCAAAGTGAGAAACACTACTATAAACTTATACTACAAGCAAATAAAGTCAAAAGCTAAAACAACAACAACAACCAACCAACCTTTGTTTCATAAGGGAATATCTGAGACAGGACAGGCATAAGAGTGTTACTTAAGTCTCTAAAACAAAGTCTAACCAAGTAACCAAAACAAAGTCTAACCAAGTAAGTTACATTCTTTGGTACATTGGGAAAGTTCAAAGAGAGTGAACACATGAAGTGAGCATGGGTGTTTTGCAGCAAGCAGCTGCAGGTAGAGCACTGACAAGCAGCCCTTCAGGCAAAGGGGAGTCCAAAGAGTACAGAGGGATCAAGACAGTGTTGAGGGAATGTACCCACAGACTCTTTTGAGGCACACATGAGACATACCTTCTCCCAGAGAGTCTGAAGACTTAGGTGAGAATTTGCAGGGTCTTAAAAGTGCCAGCCATATCACAAAGGGAGAAGGAAAGCCAGTGAAATTTGAGCTATTGATCCTGTTACCAAAGTGGTGATACTCTTCAACAATTGGTTTATACTTTAAATACTTTTATATCTTTAACATAATATTCACTACGTGCAGGTAACTCCATTGAAAAACA
>NW_012106631.1:1477471-1480858 GCF_000951045.1 Mandrillus leucophaeus
AAAAAAAAAAAAAAAAAAAAAAAAAAACCAGAACAAGGATCTTTGCCACTAATTCTGCTTTCACCCTCTCCCTTTCTCATTTCCCATGTTCTATACTCCCTATAAAGCTCCGCCTTTTGAGTGTGGGGGCAGGGCAGAGCAGGGGAATCCTTGCCCTTCCAAAGCCTCTGGTGACTACTTCTTCCACTAAGCTCCTGCACCACTGATTATTTTAACCATGCACTTTATACTGAGCATGTGTATTACAGTTACTATTACTGCATAACAAATAACCACAAAACTTTGTGCCTTAAAACCACTTTACTATGCTCCTGGATTCTGTAAGTCAAGAATTAAGATAGCACACAGCTTATCTGTGCTCCACAATGCCTGGCCTTCCGCTGGGAATTACTCATGATTTGGAGGCTGAAGCCTCCATAGCTATGCAGGGATAACTGACGGCAGCGGCCACTCCAGACAGCACAACCGCTGCCATCACACTGCCTGCTGCAGAGAGACACGGCCGGGGCTGCATGCTCCATGGAGCCAGTGAGAGCCCTGCCCCTTCTGAGTTGGGACAGGAGCTCCCCAGGTGTCGCTGCAACTACCCAAACCATGGCTGCAGACTCATGCATCCTGCACCCCTGGGGGCTCGGGAAGGCTCCCCTGCCCTCACAGGCTCAGAAGTGCCTGCTCCCGCTGCCTGGCTTCTCCCTGCTATGGGTGCCTGCTCCCATGACTGGTGGTCATGGTGGCTCTAAGCAGCCATCTCAGAGGGACTTGAGCTGGGGCTGTCAACTACAGCAGCTGCTTGAGCCTCTCCATGTGGCCTCGGCTCCCTTATAGCATGGTGGCCTTAGGGTAGTCTTTTTCTTTCCTGGGTGCTCATCTGCAAAAGCAAGACAGAAGCTGCAATGTCTTTTATGACCTAGCCTCAATAGCTATGCAGGCATTTCGTCTGCATCTATTGGTTACAAGTGAATCATTAAATCCAATCAGATTTAAAGGACGAGACATACATCCCACCTCTCAATGGAGTGCCAAAGAACTTGTGGATATGTTTTAAATCCACCACAATGTGTTTCTCTGTGTTATTATTTCTTATGTATGTCCTGGCTTTTAAGCTTTATATTGTTTAAACTGATACAATTTTCAGAAATAGCAAATAAAAATACAGAATGTCCCCACTAGATTTGAATTTCAGATGAATAGGACATTCTTTTACTACTAAAAAAAATTATTTGTTGTCTATCTGAAACTTAATTTTAACTGGATGACCCATCTTTTATCAGACAATCCTACCCAAGCACATATCCCTGTGCTATAGGCATCAGAGAGGTTCAATTATGCCAGTTATTGACCCAAATGTAATATCTGATTAGATTGCTAAATAATTACATGTACCAGATCTCTAGACTCTACTCTCTCCATTGCAATCATAAAAGTAAAATCACATATTCCACCTCCAGATTTTCAGGTAGCTACTTCAACATGACAGGAAAGTCCCTTGAAGCCTGGTCTAGGAGCACAATCCTACTTTACTCCCAGGATAAAAATAAATTCTTAAGTTAAAATTTTCAGGTTTTAGAGTTTCCATCACTATTAATTAGATTTGAATACAGCAAAGTTCTCTTAGGTTTTGAAAATAAAATTTGGTAGTTTTATAAGACCTGATTATTAAAAAATAAGTAATACTATTTCAAAATCCTCCTGTTTTTTTGGTCATCATCAACACATTTCTCTTACTGTACCAGTCTGTTGTGGAATATCCATTTTCTGAAAGGTTTTTTTCAGGTTGCTTGCTATAAAATTTTCAACAACAGAGGACCCATAGAGAGGCCTCAAAATTATTGTAAGTTGTTTAGAAATCCCAAGCCTTGTTTATGCACTGAATACATAAAAGTACTATTACTGCTTTGTGGGAATTCACATTTTAATCTTCATATTTGTGTAGCTGAAAGAAAAATATTGAGTTGTCTACTGGATTTCCTTCATGGAGAGAGCTGTTTTACTCATAAACATATCTTCAGATTTGTTTACAAAAATTAGGTCTTTGGGAGATGGATTTAGATGACAAAGAAGAGTTTTAAAAGAAAAGTGCTCATAAAATGAAGAAACAAAATCAGAGGTTGGGCATGATTGAGTTACTGAGTCAGGGTGAAAAGAAAAAAGTTCAGAAGAAGGGAAGTTAGCCCAGCCATGCATTAAAATACATGTCCCCTAAAAGAAAAGATGACCCCTTTTAAAAAATATATAAAATGTTAAACAATGTGTAGTAGATTATTTGCAAGTTGACTCAATAATTCTTCTTCCTATATACTTTTCCTTGATTATACCCCTACAGTGTGGCAGGCAGCTTCAGGTGCTGGCACAGGTGCCACTTCTCTGCAAGGCTGCAGCTGGACCAGCTATACTGCAAGCAGCTTTCCTAGCTGGCACCAGGGAATGCAGCAGTGCACAGAAGCTCAGAGATTCCAAAACCCATAGGGCCTCAAAGAGGGAGTCACAGCCTGGATCAGGGAGCTCTCATGTGTAGGCTCCCCAAAGCGCCTCAGCTCTTCTCTTCACCAGCAATGTGGTGAGCAAGGGATATGTTTCTGCCCTGTGTGTGTTACAGCTCTTCTACACTTGCCATTTGGTGGGCCCCAAGTTCTTGTCCTGTGACCAGGAAGAATGAGCCACACAGACAAATGGAGGGTGAGTAAGATGAAGAGGAGCTTTATTGAGCAGTAGAATAACTCAGAGACCTGCTGTGGTTAGCTCCTTTCTGCAGCCAGGATGTTCCAACGAGTGTTCAGCCTTCAGCAGAGAGGAGGAGGCCCTGGGGTGGGTGGCTCCTCTCTGCTGGTAGCTCAT
This sequence comes from Mandrillus leucophaeus, assembly GCF_000951045.1. Lineage (NCBI taxonomy): Eukaryota > Metazoa > Chordata > Mammalia > Primates > Cercopithecidae > Mandrillus > Mandrillus leucophaeus. Next base: position 1,480,307 of record NW_012106631.1, read on the forward strand.
CCCAACCTCTCTGCAGCTCTTAGCAGAGCAGACACCCTGGAGTGGGAAGCTTCTCTCTGCTGCTGGTCATTCCATCATCTGCTCAGCTCTGGCTGAGCCCGGGACTTTTATGGGCCCCAGAGGGGATGATGTCGCACCAATTGGTCCATGAGCAGCCATGGGTGGGCCCAGAGAAAGCACCAAAAGTTCCCACTCCACTCCATGAGACTGGCAGCCCAGCCCCCAGCCTGCAGGCCCTACCTGGCCTGAAGGTAGGGTCTCACTGGGGAACTTCCCCCTTCCACCTAGGAATCTGCCTGCCTCCTGCTGCCATTCATGGTGCCCAGGTTCAGCCTCAACTTTGCTCTGAGATGGGAGCAGGCACTGGTAGCAGGGAGAATCCGGGCAGAGGGAGCAGGCACTTCCGAAACTGTGAGGGCAGGGGGGCCTTCCCAGGCCCTCAAGAGTGCAGGATGCATGAGTCTGCAACCACGGTTTGGGCAGCTGCAGCAACACCTGGGGAACTCCTGCCCCAACTCAGAAGGGGCAGGGCTCTCACTGGCTCCATGGAGC
>NW_012106631.1:1482403-1485100 GCF_000951045.1 Mandrillus leucophaeus
AGGACAAAGAGAGTAAGGCAAGAATCAACAGCTACAATGAAAGCTGTACAGTAACCAGAAAACTGATTTTTAAAAAACAGAAGCAATGAGGTGTGGGGAAGAGAAGTTTCATATGAAGAATCTAAACACACTGTCAGGCGCAATGGCTCATACCTGTAATCCTAGCACTTTGGGAGGCTGAGGCAGGTGAATCTGTAGAGTCCAGGAATTTGAGTCCAGCCTGGGCAACATGGCAAAACCCCATCCCTACTAAAAATACAAAAATGAGTTGGGCACAGTGTTGAATGCCTGCAGTCCCAGCTGCTCAAGAGGCTGAGGTGGGAAGATCACCTGAGCCTGGGGAGGTCAAGGCTGAGGTGAGCCATGATCATGCCATTGCATTCCAGCCTGGGCAACAGAATGAGATCCCATCTCAAAAAAAAAATTTTTTTTAAATTTAAAAAGAATCTAAACACATTATCTAAAAATGATTTGGAGTTTCAGACTTAAGAGGAATTACGAGAAACGAGTTTGACATCAAAATCTTAGAATTGCTGAGGAATTTTAGTTCATGGAGACAATGGAATGTACCAGGATAGGTGTATGACTTATTCCAGAAGATACAGACTACGTGGTTGCTATGCCTCACTAAGGGGAAATACATCTGAATGGTACCTGTGAAGGAGCCATCAACAGGTTAAAAGGCAAGACTGGAGGAAACGGAGAAGCCAGCGCTGGCAGGCTATTGCAGAGGAAGAGATGAACTGGTGGGCCAGGACAGGGCATAAGAGCTGAGGGGTCCTGGGAAGGTGCTGAGAGGTGTGGGGGAAAGAGAGTAAAGAAAGTAAAGAATACAGGGGTATAGAGACTGTTTCTACAATACCCACCCATAATTTTGCCCAAAGTCCACTTCTAAATTAAGAAGTGTACTTTTTCACATGTAAATAGAAATCCCTAGATGTTAACTTTATTTTGAGTAATATAAGACATGCTTTGAATTATAAACTTCTCAGGCATTGTCAAGTCCCCAGGGAAAACGACTCAACCTTCAATATCTTCCCTACAACAACTGCGCATGGTGACGCCCAGAAACAATCCTTCCACAAATAGAGACAACATAGTTTCTTTTGCATTTATCTTTGGTCATTCAGCAGTTTGGAGACTTCTTAGAAGGCACTGAGGCATAAAGAAAATCCTCTTTTCACCAAATTGCTCTGTTCTCCCATGAAACTTTTCTGTTCTTTTAGAAGAACACTTTAAAATTTCCTTGTTTCAGCATGTTAAAGAAATGTGAAATTTAAACGACTAAGTCAGCCTAGTGGGTCACCAATGCAAAATTACTGCAATCTGTTTCTCAGTTTATCAGGCTCCCTAAAGACCGTTAAGTCCTATGCACAGCCATAACAGCTTCATCTTCAAATGCTCAGAAACATAGCCCAGAAATTAAAGTGGGAGTTTAATTTATTCCTTCTTCTGTTCAACCCTTAATCTTTTTCCAGTGCTTTGCAAGCTGATTTACTTTAAATTACAATTATCCTAAGAAGAAAATTGTAAAGGAAAAAGAACAAGGTTATCAACCAGACGTGGTGGATCACGCTTGTAATCCCAGCACTTTGGAAGGCCGAGGCAGACAAATCACCTAAGGCCGGGAGTTCAAGACCAGCCTGGCCAACATGTGGAAACCCTGTCTGTACTAAAAATCCAAAAATTAGCTGGGCATGGTGGCGGGCACCTGTAATCCCAGATACTTGGGAGGCTGAGGAATGAGAATCGCTTGAATCTGGGAGGTGAGGTTGCAGTGAGCTGAGATGGCACCACTGCACTCCAGCCTGGGTGATGGAGCGAGACTCTGTCTCAAAAAAAAAAAAAAAAAAAAAAAAAAAACCAGAACAAGGATCTTTGCCACTAATTCTGCTTTCACCCTCTCCCTTTCTCATTTCCCATGTTCTATACTCCCTATAAAGCTCCGCCTTTTGAGTGTGGGGGCAGGGCAGAGCAGGGGAATCCTTGCCCTTCCAAAGCCTCTGGTGACTACTTCTTCCACTAAGCTCCTGCACCACTGATTATTTTAACCATGCACTTTATACTGAGCATGTGTATTACAGTTACTATTACTGCATAACAAATAACCACAAAACTTTGTGCCTTAAAACCACTTTACTATGCTCCTGGATTCTGTAAGTCAAGAATTAAGATAGCACACAGCTTATCTGTGCTCCACAATGCCTGGCCTTCCGCTGGGAATTACTCATGATTTGGAGGCTGAAGCCTCCATAGCTATGCAGGGATAACTGACGGCAGCGGCCACTCCAGACAGCACAACCGCTGCCATCACACTGCCTGCTGCAGAGAGACACGGCCGGGGCTGCATGCTCCATGGAGCCAGTGAGAGCCCTGCCCCTTCTGAGTTGGGACAGGAGCTCCCCAGGTGTCGCTGCAACTACCCAAACCATGGCTGCAGACTCATGCATCCTGCACCCCTGGGGGCTCGGGAAGGCTCCCCTGCCCTCACAGGCTCAGAAGTGCCTGCTCCCGCTGCCTGGCTTCTCCCTGCTATGGGTGCCTGCTCCCATGACTGGTGGTCATGGTGGCTCTAAGCAGCCATCTCAGAGGGACTTGAGCTGGGGCTGTCAACTACAGCAGCTGCTTGAGCCTCTCCATGTGGCCTCGGCTCCCTTATAGCATGGTGGCCTTAGGGTAGTCTTTTTCTTTCCTGGG
>NW_012106631.1:1488760-1562695 GCF_000951045.1 Mandrillus leucophaeus
GCAGAGGGAGCAGGCACTTCCGAAACTGTGAGGGCAGGGGGGCCTTCCCAGGCCCTCAAGAGTGCAGGATGCGTGAGTCTGCAACCACGGTTTGGGCAGCTGCAGCAACACCTGGGGAACTCCTGCCCCAACTCAGAAGGGGCAGGGCTCTCACTGGCTCCATGGAGCATGCAGCCCCAGCCGTGTCTCTCTGCTGCAGCCAGCGTGATGGCAGCAGTGGGCTGTCTGGAGTGGCCACTGCCACCAGTCATCCCTATCACCACAGTCAACATCCAACATCAACTGGCCAAATTAAAAGTAAAGCCATAGAATAATCAGCCCTCAGATGGACATGGAACTACTTGGTCAACCCACAGACTCAGGAACAATAATAAAATGATCATTAGCTTAAATTTCTCAGGTGGTTTCTCATGAAGCAAAAGCTAACAGATGCAAATATCTATTATCCAATTTTAAACTGTATACTGTACTATGATATAATCTTATATTTTTTGTCCCACATATCCAATAAAAATTTTCTAGACAATCAGCCCATGTTTGGTGGTAATTTGGAAGCAGAATAAAATTGGGCAATGGCAGTAATTTAAAGATAGAATAGTGGGAGAACAGGCATGGGAAAGGAATTCATAGAGGCAGAAGATAAATGGTACAATAGACAAAGAGGATAAAACAACATTAGAAAATCAGACCAAGAATAAGTGACTTTCATGAAACTGAAGATATCAGAAGGGACATTGGGTTACAGGCTGTAGCCAATTACGCTAAATGTAAGAATACAATATGAACTCAGTTGACCTAGGGAACATCTAAGAAGCTGACACTTGGGTTGCCCTAAAATATATAACACATACATACCAGCTTGGTGGGAGAAGCTGATATATACTCTCTCTATGTGGTCATCTTTGACATTAATTTGAAAGGCAACTTGGCCAGAATTAAAGATTAAACCAGTTCATAGAATAATAAAACTCCTGGCTATAACTGAGGTGTGTTCTTTTATTGTTTCTAGAAATTCTCTCACCTTTCCTGTCTGTAAATAATTGTTTAGGAAATTATCATTACTTTAGCTGATATTCACCCTAAAAATGATATAACTGATACCACATTGATTACTGCTGGAGGTTAGCACAGGAGAGGTGAATTGAAGTTTTTTTGGTTTTGTTTTTGTTTTTGGAGATGGAGTCTCATTCTTTCGCCCAGGCTGGAATGCAGTGGTGCCATCTTAGTTCACTGCAACTTGCACCTCCTAGGTTCAAGCAGTTCTCCTTGCCTCAGCTTCTTGAGTAGCTTGGATTACAGGCTCCCACGACCACATCCCAGATAACTTTGGTATTTTTTAGTAGAGACACGGTTTCGCCACATTGGCCAGGCTGGTCTTGAACTCCTGACCTCAGGTGATCCGCCTACCTCAGCCTCCCAAAGTGAGTTGAAGTTTATTAATAGTTGCAGAATACAGGTAAGAAGCTCAAGTAAAATGAAGACTGTGAGAGCAGCAAAATAGAAAGTTAATTCTTTGGATGTTTACATTGAAATTTTAGTTTGCTCAACAAGATGTGGTATTAAGTTAAATTCCTTTTTTAAAAAAAGAATTCAGGTCAACAAGAAACATTATCCAGAAATGTAAACTTTATACCAAGAAAAAGCCAGAATATTAATAAATAATTTTAAGCCAGAATATTAATAAATAATTTTAAAATTGCAGCAATTTAAACTCCTAAAATTTCATAGAGTGACGTTTAGATTCCTCTTTCACTCTGAAATAGCTCAACCTACTAATACTACACTGGGCTAAAAGTAAACCCTTTTATAAAAGTGATATTTTATAAAATAAATTATATACTATTCCTAGAAATTTAGTTTAAGAAAAAAATTTCATCCGCTTTTCCTAAAGTATACATGACCAGAACTATACAGGAAATATTTACAAATTATGAAGATCTTAGCGGAATACAAAAGAATAAGAATTTTAATTATATCTAAAAGTAATTATAATGACATGTAAATAAAATTTTATTGTAATTTTTCATTTGGAATAATTCTGGTTAATTTGTAGTGTCTGCGGACTAAAATAGATATTCCATTTACATAGAGCAGTGCTTAGGTAACCAGTCTAATTATTTGAGAGTTATCAGCACTTTAAGCCATTCCTAAACTAGCAATATAAATTTATTACATTACACAAAACATTTCAAGAGGGAATTTGCTATTTCTTGAACATTGCTTAGAATACAAACCAAATGATCTTAATTTTAAATATACTGTCAATCATTATAATCACAGAAGACAGTCATATTCAGAGAAAACGAAAAAAGTACTTCCCATGAAGAACTACTTAAAATGACAAAAGTAATCATTCGCTCAGTCCAAGGATATGGAGAATACAGTGGAAAGTTAATCGAAAAAGACAATCAATGAAAGAAGTTAAAGGTTTTCAGAAATCAAGGTTTTTAAAAGACAGTCTATAGGTATTTTATTATTATCCTAAGCATGCTACTACTGATTAATTTTAATTTCTGCATTTGTTGCTAATTGATGAGGAAAATGCATGCCGTATATATAAAATAGACATTCCTGGTAAGAATTCACAGCATTCTAAGAAATTTAACCCAAGACAGTTTTGAAAGTCAGGTTATATTGGTTTTTTATGTGTTTCATGATTGTTGCTCTTTTTTTTACTCAAAAAAGATTTACCAAGGGTTTAGTATTGTATGTCAGGTACTCTCAAAGAGTTTTTTTCCACTCTAATGAAGAGAATAGAAAAGTGAACCAAAGAAAGATTTTTTTTTTCAATATTTCTTAAAGTGTGATTTAATGGCCAGCTTCAGAATCACTTCATCAGTCACTGGGTGGGGGCCTGAGGGGAGTCGATTTTTCTTTTAATCATGTTCCTCGGTGGATATTTTTCCTCACTAAGATTTTAAAACCACTCACCTAAAACTGAGAGCATTTGACCTTAACAATTCATTTCAAGCCCATCTCTGCCCTGAGCCCTGCCCTGGGCCCTGCCCTGGTCCAATTAGGCCTACCAATGACAAGAGGCCCCTCCAATGCAGAAGGTGACCTCAAGCCCAACCTACCTGTGGTACTACCCATCAGGGCTGCTAATCAAATATTTCTGGTGCTTTCCTCTTCCTACACTACCTGTTCCCTCACAGCTAGTTGTGACCCTGTAATTAGTAGTGGCATATGAGACGTGAACAGAAGTCATTCCAGGCAGAGGTGTCATTCCAGCCAGAGGCTTTAAAAGCTAAAGCATGAGTTCCATAACCTTTTCTAAATTCCTTCATTAACTGTGGAAACACAGGGATAGATTCTCCCTCAGTCCTTGAGTAAGGACAATGTGGAGCACATCTCCAATGGATGGCCTCATGAAATATGGGTAAGAAATAAACCTGTTAAGTCATTAAGACATTTAAGTTTGCTTGTTTCCACTATCCTGATGGCTACATAACCACACCAGCCACATAAAGTACAAAAAGTCATCAATCCATTGATCTAGAGTAAAGGGAGAACTTTCAAACCTCTCTGTTATCCCCTCTTAAATTTCACCCAAGTATCATAGTCAAATTGTGTCCCTGAGTATTCCACAAATCCAGAGCTGCTCACCAAGGGTGGAGTAAAAAGAGAGGAAGGGGTAGCTTTGAACTAAATGTTAATGTGAACTCTACTTGTGATGGGAATTACATTTTAGAATCAAAATTCCAGTTAAACACACCTGCACATACACATACCAAAACATATCAAGGATGTCACATCTTCCAGCTCTCATATTTTTTTAATGCTTCCAAGGCCTATCTGATTTTCAGACCTATCTCCTGTGACTTTCTCAATAGGATATCATGTCATTACTGTTCAATAGGATATCATGCCATTACTGTCACTTAATGACATTTGACTTTGTTACAATGACTGTGTAAGATAGGTATGAAATATAACTCTATAGCACTGTCACAGAAAGAATAAATTACTCCCCAAGGTATGTATGCATGTATGTATGTATGTATGTATGTATGTACCTATTTATTTTTGAGATGGAGTCTCGCCCTGTCACCCAGGCTGGAATGCAATGGCGCAATCTCAGCTCACTGCAGTCTCCTCCTCCCGGGTCAAGTGATTCTCCTGCTTCAACCTCCAGAGAAGCTGGGATTACAGGTACATGCCACCACGCCGGGCTAATTTTTTGTATCTTTAGTACAGACAGGGTTTCACCATGTTGGCCAGGCTGGTCTCGAATTCCTGACCTCGTGATCCACCCACCTTGGCCTCCCAAAGTGCTGGGATTACAGGTGTGAGCCACGGTGCCCAGCCTCCTCAAGGTATTTATATAATGAAAATTCAAATCCAGTTTTTTTCATTCATTCAATTATTTAACAAATATTTATAGCTACTGAGGATACAGCAATGAACGAAACAGACAAAAATCCATGCCCTGTGGAGGTGATAACATAGAAAAAGAAGACAGGAAATAAACAAATAAGCTTATTATATAACATACCAGCAGGTCATAAATACCATGAAACTAATAAAACAAAAATTGTATATCTAAGTTTTCAAAGTGAAGGTGTCTTGCATTTCTAAATAGAGTGGAAAAGGAAAGTATTCATGAGAAAATGGCACTGAAGGAATGCAAGGCCACATACTGACAGCAGAGGGGAAGATTTCCAGGAAAAAGGAAGAGCAAGTACAAAGGTGTCACCAAAATGCCAGGGGTTCAGTCCAGGTCCTGCTGCTCACTGTACAGAAAGCCAGTCACTGAGACAATAAGTATTGCCAGAGAAGAAGGCGCTGCAGCTAAGGAGACGGAAGATCAGTCTCAAATCCATTTTCCTGATGGTCTAGAACTAAGGGTTTAAACGGCAGAGAAGAAATGTAACTGTATGTGGAAAAAAAACAAACAAACCAGGATTTAGGGATGAGCAAGAAAGAGGAATTGGTCAACCAGAAGCAGGTGGTTAGTTAAGCAATTATGATGGGTGTTGGGTCTAGTGTCTCATCATCCAGATGTAGTGATCTGGTAAGTTTCAGTTCCTTGATACTATCTGGGAGGCCTGATGGTTGGTTTTCTGAGAAAGCAACTCACATAAGATAATTGTAACTCTCTCAGGTTTTAAGATTGGGAGGGTCAATTTCTATGTTTATTCAAAATAAACCATAAATATCAGTTTTAAAGGACAATTGGACCAGTTTCAAAGGCAGGAAAGCCAAACTATGCCTGGATTGATCGAGGAATAGCACTTTAAATACACTTAAAATGACTGCATTTCATTATACAGTTGTCTCTCAGTATAGTAGAGGATTGGTTCCAGAACCCCCGCATATATCACAATTCATGCAAACTCAAGGCCCAAGGTCAGAACTGCAGAACTCACACACATGTGAATAGTCAACCCTCCCTATACTGGAGTTTCACATCAATACTGCATTTTCCATCCATGTCTGGTTGAAAAACGCCTATGTATAAGACCCATGAAGTTCAAACCCATGTAGTTCAGGGGTCAACTGTGTGTAAATTTACCTTTATGTAAATAAAGCTGATGTTTTTTAAATAAAATAAAAGGTTAATATTACAGCATGGGTTCTCATAGAAGCAGATTCTAACAAGCACTTTACAGCACATGATGTTACTTAGGAAGTGACCTTGAGAACAGCACCTGTGGAAGAGGGGGAACTAAGTGGGACTGAATAAAGGGAGAAGTTACACTGGGATTTCAGGCCAAAATAGAGCCTCTGCAGACTCCATGGGGACTAAAAAGACCCTTCAGAGTTATCGTACATTTGGCAAAAATGACCAGGCCTTTATACCTCCACCTCTATCAGTCACTCAGCATGGGCTGAGTCCCGGGAAGGGAGTATAGGGACTAAGAAAACAATACTCCCAAAAGAAGCCTTCAAAAATAGCCTCAGAAGCAAGAGTTTCCTCTGACCTTCTCCTGCCCTCCTGTCTTTCAGTCCCATTCTCCCCTGAAGCTAGCCATAGAAACTAGAATCCCTCTTCTCCAAGAAGGGTGGGGGCAGTGGGGTTATAGAAACCAGGACCCCTTTTCCCTGAAAATCTAAAAATATTACTGTAACTTTTCTGCCACTTTTCTGTGGGAAACTTATCATAAAGAAATTATCTTACCTACCTCGTTTGACCATAGGTCATCAGACTCCATTCCAGAGTGGGTCCCACACTATTCCCAGCAAAAAGAAATGGGCGGGGTGCGGTGGCTCACAACTGTAAGCCCAGCACTTTGGGAGGCCAAGGCAGGTGGATCACCTGAGGTCAGGAGTTCGAGACCAGCCTGGCCAACATGACGAAACCCCATCTCTACTGAAAATACAAAAATTAGCTGGGTGTAGTGGCACGGGCCTGTATTCCCAGCTACTTGGGAGGCTGAGGTAGGAGAATCGCTTGAACCCAGGAGGCAGAAGTTGCAGTGAGCCAAGATTATGCCACTGCACACCAGCTTGGGAGACAGAGTGAGATTCTATCTCAAAAAAAGAAAGAAAGAGAGAGAGAAATGCATGCTCAGAGGAGCCAACAAGAGTCTAGACAGATGGGCCTTGCTGGGTTTCCCCACTCAGCCTATTAGCATTAGACCATACCGTTTTTTTCAATCCTATTTCTACACAGCTGTCCATGCTTTGTCAAACCTAAGTATAAACGTTGACAATTTCCCCTATATCTTTGGGTCTTCCTTCTGAAGGCTCTTTTGTACACATTAAGTCAATTTGTATGCCTTTTCTCCATTAATCTGCCTTTTGTGGGCTGATTTTTTAGTGCACTATCAGAAGGCAAAGGGAAAGTCCTCCCTCAGCTCCTACAGCTGAACTTGTGGAGGTCGTGCTCTCTGCGGTTGAGGCCACCCCTAAAGCACCTGACCAAGCTGAAACTGACCAAGCTGAAACCTTCCTGGAAAATCTTCTGTGGGTTAAAGTCAAATTAAAAAAAAAGCATAGCAATGTTTTAAAGGATTACATTGTAAAATTATTTTTAAAACTGCTTTAAAATAGTAAATTAAAACAATTGAAAAATCTTTGATTTAAGTCAGAAAATAAAAGCTAAGGTAAAATAAAAACTAAAAGTAAGAGAATAAAAAGTATGTCAGACAAAAGCAATAGCTCAAAATGTAATAGGGTTGGATAAAACTAAATTATAACAAATTTATAAAACTTACTTTCAAGAGAGAAGGAAGAAAATAAAATTGAAAAATAAAAGGAAAATTAAGTATCCTAAAAACAAGAAAATAAAAGGCAAATATAAACTTGAATTATTAACAATATAAGCTATTATTGCTGTAAACTTTAAGAGAATAAAATAAATTATATAACAGTGGTTACAAAGTATTTCATAACAAAATGTAAAAAACACAAAATGCAAGCCAAGTGCAGAATATGTCCAGAGGTTCTGCTTTTTTGACTCCTCACCTGTCATCTGAAAATTTAAAGTTCTTTGAAAGGATATCCAGGTAAATTCTTTAGATGAAAAGCAGAAGCTCAGGTAATCAGAGCTGTTGCCTTACAGGGCCCAGTTTCTTCTGCATCTCCCTGAACCTCTGGTCCTCCCAGTCCCTAAACCTACAATACTTAAGTGAGTGAGTGATTCAGCCCACTGCCAATTCCATGCACTGCCATTTGGAAGTGCTGGGTAACACAGCAACACTCAGCACCTGTGCCACACAGAACTCCAAACTCTTTACCACTTGATGAGCACAGGAGAAACAAGGAAAAATGGACTTCAAAATAGCAATAGAGAAAAGTGATTTCAAAGAGAAGAAATCACCCGTCCCCAAAATGTATCTCAAATATATATGCCAAAAAGGTAGCATGAATATAAACAAAATAATCCCAAGGCACAGTATTTCCTCTTTGCTACACTTTTCACCAAACTAATCTTCTTAACGAGTTTCAACAGTCTGTAAATTTAAACTTCAACTCATCTTCCATTTTGCTTGAAGTAGCAGATTTCAGAACCCTGGGATTCGTAGTATCTTAGAAAACTATGCAATTTTAACCTTCTGCCTTAATTTATGACCTAAAATAATCCCAGAAAAACTGTCTTACTGGTTAAGATTTCAAAGATGGTCCTTTTACAGCATCCTTTAGTAATTATTTCAACATTTAATTTATATTGCCAGGAAATAGATATTGAAGAAAGAATGAGGAAAAAAGAAAAAAAAATCATGTCTGTTTGAAAGCAAAAGAATTGCAAAGCACAAAAATAAGCAAATAAAGCAATAATATTTGAAACTGATGACCGGCTTTAAATAACAAAGTTGAATATAGGTAAATGAAGATGTTTGGTCAAACAACTACTTTTCCCAAAACAAGAACAGCTAGGCCAGCTACTTCAACACCTTCTGTGCCCTGCTGACAAAATCACAACCTCAACACTGAACTCTGTCAAACCAACAGCTCCATTTTTTCCAGATGCCCTAATCAGATGACAAAGTGTCAACTCAAATATGCTTTGCATTACAAACGACTCCAGCCCAGTACTAATTTCATCCAAAACAAATATATACAATATTTTAACATTCAGAAAAATCTACAAATTAATCTGTCAAAATAATTTCATTTATAGGAATTTTATTTTCTTAATGAACTAATTAAAGCTAATCAGGTTGCTTAGACAGAGACATCAGTTTCACAGGTATTCAAGACAAATGTCCGAGTGAAGGAATTTCATGGATTGAAATAACTTTTCATAAGGCTATTCTTCTGAAACAGACTGGAGTCTAAAATGAACATTATCTAATACCTAATTCTCATACATCCAGCATGTTTATTCTTCCAGTATGTAAGTTCTCATTACACAAATGCATCAGTAGAAATTTATTTGGGTCTGAGCACCCTAGGCTATGACACTGAAATCTTCTGTTTCTGCAATCAAATGATATTCAAGTATGAAAACAGGAAAAAACAATGACAACAAAAAGCACCTCATATAGTAAAGGCCTCACGTATTTCACTCCAATCGATATGTAAATTAATTATCTTGCAAGGCAAGAATGAAAATAGCTTTCACTATACACTATTTTTATTTTCATTGGGGCTTCTATAAAGATGGGGAAAGCAAAAAAGTAGGCACATGATATTTTCTGTTCATATATGTCAAAATGTCAACTGACTTATACAAAAATAAAGCAGGACCAATATGAATATTTACATAGAAATTAAATTGAACAGAAATGAGATTATTTTATGAAATTTTCCTCTAAGATAAATCATGGACCTCTATTTAGGGGAGACAGGAATAACCATTTGCAAGATCAGCCTCCTCCATAAGCCACCAATCTTATTCATTTCTGTAGTTTTATTATCTTTTCATGAGTTTTTTGACTATGAGCTTTTATTCTCCCACTGAATCTGCGGGACAAGAAATATTTTTCAGTGCACAACTTTGTGGTTATACAAATTTTACAGGAGAATTCAACATTTAAAATTTGTAGCAACTTGGATAGTACTGATTTAAATGTAATATAAAAGATTGAAGCATTTTTATCTCTGTTATCAGGGGAAAATACCATGCATGATACTATTTTTTATATTTGTCAAATTGTTTTCATGAGTTTTTAAAATTATGTTATTGAAGAACAATTGTCAAGGATTTCTGTGAAGAAATTATGTGTATTATTTCTTCTACACATAACCTCAAATAACATCATTAAATAGGGGGCCAGCCATGGTGGCTCACGCCTGTAATCGCAGAACTTTGAGAGGCCGAGGCAGGTGGATCACGAGGTCAGGAGATTGAGACCATCCTGGCGAGCGCCGTGAAATCCTGTCTCTACTAAAAATACAAAAAAATTAGCCGGGCGTGGTGGCAAGCACCTGTTGTCCACTACTTCCAAGGCTGAGGCAGGAGAATGGCGTGAACCCAGGAGGCAGAGCTTGCGGTGAGCTGAGATCGCGCCACTGCACTCCAGCCTGGGCAACAGAGCGAGACTCCATCTCAAAAATAAATAAATAAATAAATAAATATTAAAATAGAGAAAACATCATTATATAATGTTTTCATATCCTCTGTCTTTATATAGGGTTCCACTGAATGGTACGGTGGTAAAGTCTTAGTCAATAAAAGATCAACTATCTTCAGTCATTAAGATATTTTGAATGCATAAATACACTATGGTTTCGAATCCTAACTTCAACACTTATTAGCTGTTCATTTTGAGAAATTATTTAACCATGAGTTTCCCAAACTGTATGCCAAGATATTCCAAGGAGTGCCATGGGATAGTTTAAGTTTTCAAGAGCAACACAGTTATACTCAACATCTTTTCAATACAGTGCAAACAGGGTCAACATTAGATCATGCCACACTCCTTTCAATGGTGGCATATTTTTGCAAAGCTGGTTTTCAGAAATTAGTATGATAAGCAAGTACCACCTCAAATTCAATGTAAAACACCAAACTAGGGTGGAGGTATCCCATCTGATGTAAAGTTTGCAAAGCTGTGCAGTGCCCAAAAGGCACATACATCCTGTTAGTAATTGTGGTTAAGAATGAAGTAAAAATAAACTTAGCTTCAATTTATGTACATTTTATTTTCCAATGGCTACTAAGTTGTTAGAATCTACGTACTTATTAGGGTTTTAGAATTAATAACTTAGTCAAGGAAACATTTAGGAATACCTTTAGGCAGAGTGGTGTGAAAACATTACTGAGATGCTAAGAACATTGTGCACTGAAAATGTTTGGGAACCTAGGACTATCCCTCTGAGAGGCATTTTCTTTATCTGTAAAATGAACATAATAGCTATTTCATAGAGCTATGGTGAGAGTCAGAGTTTCTAATGAATGTAAAACTGCCTAACATAAAGACCATATAAACTCTATAAATTTTAATTCTTTATCTTTTCAAGTGACTTTTCAGTTTTGCATATTATTATATGAAAACATTTTTCTTTGCCACATTTGTGTAAGTTATCACTTTATTACATAATGTTTAAAGTAACCTGGCTTATCTTTTTTTTTTTTTTTTTTTTTTTTTTTGAGACAGAGTCTCGCACTGTCACTCAGGCTGGAACACAGTGATGCAATCTTGGCTCACTGCAGCCTTCGCCTCCTGGGTTCAAGCAATTCTCCTGTCTAAGCCTCCAGAGTAGCTGGGACTACAGGCATGTGCCACCACACCCAGCCAATTTTGTATTTTTAGTAGAGACAGGATTTCATCATGTTGGCCAGGCTGGTCTCGAACTCCTGACATCAGGTCATCCACCTGCCTCGGCCTCCCAAAGCGTTGGGATTACACGCGTGAGCCACTGTGCCTAGCCTATCTATTATTATTATTATACCTGAGGAGATGCTCACAATTCTTATCCCAAACCACAGCATGAAACAAAAATGATTTATGAATTATCAAACATAAAGTAAAATATGTCCTGTATAGTTTTAATATGGATGATACTTTTAGAATAAATAATTCTTATACACTCCATTAATCAGAATATTTCATAAATTAGGATATTCTGTTTTCCTGAAAATTCATTTGTAATTGAATCCAAATGCATGCCATTTTCACCATTTCCTAAGACTATGTAGCTATGACAGATGATTTGAGAATGTGTGAAATTGTTACATAAATTTCATTTCATTTCTACTTCCATGGGAGTAAGGTCCAGTGAAAGCCTTATGAATAAAAGTAGGCTGCAGTTCTGTTCAGACTCCAATGAGTAATTTTGAATCATTTGACTCCTCCTGGTATATGATGGCATACCTTTGCAAAGCTGAGTTTTCAGCTGTAAAACCCAACTAAAATGACAAGATCAGTCCTGCTCCAAAAGCAATAAGAGTTACAAACAAAACAGAAGTGCTGGTTATTTATATCTTATTGGGACAACACAATTAAAATATTATTGGGAAGCTAAAACTGCAACACTTAGGAAAAACCCAGAAACAATATAAGACCATATGTCACCAGAGGCTAAATAAGCAATTTCCTTAAGATTAAATATAATTATCCCGACATGTGTTATTAGTAGCATTACTAACAAAATAACCCATTGCTATTGTCTACTTTTTGTTGCTGTAACAGAATACCTAAGACTGGGTAATTTATAAAGGACAGGAACTTATTTCTTAAGTTCTGGAGGTTGGGAAGTTCAACATCAAGGGTCCCACACCTGATGAGGTGCTTGGGGCTGCATCATACCATGGTGGAAGGTAGAAGGGCAAGAGAGCATGCCTGTGCACACATGAGACGAGGAAAAAGAGACAGAAGGAGAGGGAGAAGGAAGATGGGCTCAAACTCATCCTTTTATCAGAAACCCATTCCCATGATAACCAACCCAGGCCCGTGATAACGGCATTAACCCATTCATCAGGGCAGAGACCTCAAGACCCATCACCTCTTAAAGGTCTCAGTTCTCAACACTGTTGCCTTGGAGGTGAAATTTCCAACTCATTAACTTCGAGGGTCATATTCAAACCATAGCACTTAGGAACAACACTGAATAAATTATTTAACATTTTTTAATTCTTAGCTTCTCAGCTATGAAATAAAAATTATAATGGCAGTTACTTCATAGGAATATTGTAAGAATTAAGTTCATTTATGTGTTAAAGTCAGCAATTTGGCACAGTGGCTAGAATAAGGCTTCAATCACCTACCTCAGTGAGATGCTGAGGATCACACTGCTGGCCCTTTTGGAGTCTATAACAAAAGTTAAACACTAAAGTTTATATAATCTTATAGCAAGTTATGAGGTATCTCCTATTACCCCATTTTACCAGTGAGGTAGCTAGGGCTCAAGGAATTATATAATCTTCTCCAGAAGGTGAGAGGCAAAGGCCAGAGAAATAGGTAAACTCATTCACGTGGCATACCACAAGGACAGGTTACTTCAGATGGAAGATACCCACTGTAAGGATACAGTATGTCCAGAAAATCAACCTAGCAATAATTGAGTAAAGTCTCATAACATGCCTGTCTGGATACCTCAGCAACTCCAACAGAAAATCATTTTCTTGATTCAGCTTCTTTGTTTATGCTTCTTCTCCTGAGACTACATCTTTATCTACACCCACTGCTGGAGCCAATTATTTGTCTTATTCAGACTCCCCAGGAGAGGACATCACACTCCAGAGAGCACCTTTACTAGGCAGAGTTTGCCCAGCTACTACATGAAGTGGTTCTCAACCTTGACCACAAATTAGAATTACCTGCAGATCTTTTAAAACATACCAATCCTGGACCTGCCTCAGACTAATTAAATCGGAATTTCTGGGGACAGCAGGTGTGGGCTAAAACATCAGCAACATTAAGTATCCCTATGTAAGCCTAATGTACAGCCAGGTTGGGATCCATTAGATCTCAGTGGAGGTCTTTGAGTCAAGAGCTGATCTCAGGTTCAGGAGTGATGCCTTATGCCAGACTTCCTCCAAAGGAAATATGACTGGAATTAAAAAGTTTTGTGATGTGTGTCAAAGAATTATTCTTGCCCAAACAGAGGTTTGACCTTTGCCTTCCATTCCTGGGAGGTAACCTCTATGTCCTTGGAAGGTCCTGCCTAATCACACTGTTTTTGTGTACCTGGGAATCTTGGACCATGCCGAATATCCTATACTAACAATGTGATTTACAGTTGGGGCCTTGAGATATGCAATATCAACTTGATCTCTGCAGGGGCTGCAGTCTAAAATCAGCCATGTGCGTAGTCAATCATGTCTATATGGCCACACTTCAATAAAACTGGACGCCAAGGCTTGAGTAAGCTTCCCTATGTCAACACCCCACACATATTGTCACACATCATTTCAGGGAAATATTAGCACTGTCTACAAGACTCTACCAGGGAAGGATAACTGGAAGCTCATGCCTGGATTTCTCCTGGCCCCTGTTCTATGGACCTCTTCCTTTGGCTGATCTGAATCTATAACTTTTGTTGTAATAAACTGTAACCATGAGTACAACAGCTTTGCTCAGTTCTCTGAGCATTTCTAGTGAATTATTGAACCTAAGAATGGTCTTGGGGATCCCAGAATTTGCAGTTTATGTCAGAAATTAGGGTGACCTTAGGGATCCCCTGAACTTTGCATATGACCTCTTCAGTTCACCCAGTACAGGTGGCTTCCTCTGTGAAGAACATAACAACTCCCATTCTGGATAATTCTCCATTTTAGTCATCACAGCATCCTCTTTCATAACTCCATGCCTTTGCATTGGCCTCTTCCTGTTCTTGGAATGTCTTTACTCAGCTTCATCATCAAGTCACTCCTTCTCATTCAATGTGCTTTTCTCAGGTGTCACTTGCCCCCAGAAACCTCCACACCCCATCTGGATTACATGTTAGCCCTTTATGTTCTCCTAGGACCTTACATTCATTTCTAACATAACCTTATCATAGTGTAACTCTCATGCCTAAAGCTTGTTATTTTTGTTTCCTTTCACTCTCATACATCCTTGATAGGACTTTGACCAAGTTCAATTTTAGCAGCAAAAAAACTCCAATTTTCATTCATTCTGTTTTCTTTCTCATTTACTGCTGTACTGCCTGCTTAATGTTCTAATGTCATGGACATTGTGTTGTTACGTTTGAGTTTTATTATTTGTGAGAAATTACTGGAAAACCAAAAATAAATGCCACTAAGAGAAAGAATTAGACAGACAGAAAGAAGTAGAAAAGACTGCAAATTTCACACAACAGTAATATTTCCCCTCAATTTGGGAGAATTATTATAGTGTCATAAATTTTCCATTTGTCCAAGTAAGCATACCTATTAAAGCTTTGTCCAAGTAAAGCTAACCTATTATAATACTCCATTCTTATCCCATTGAATAAGTGGATATTTTAATAAGATATAAATAGAGAAATTATAATAGCAAGAATTAAGAATGTAGAATTAATTTAGCCTTAGGATGAACTTGTTATAGTATCTTTTGGTTCAAAGTGGAGGTAGAGAAAATAAAAGAGTTTGACAAGGAAGGTGAGCAACACAATGGCAGTCAAAGAACAATAGGGCCAAAGAATCTACACTAAGAATCATTATTGAACTTTGATTCTGCTTGCAAAAAAAAAAGAATAGGTGTACATGAGAATTTAATAAAGATAGAATTGACAGGTTTATCTGCACACTGGCAATTGGTTTACTGCTTTAAAAGATGGCATTTGATATACATGGTTATTTCCAGGAACATGAGTCAGCGACAACAAGTTTCAACTGAAAAATTATCTGTTTACAGATTGTGAGTTTCATGAGGCAGAGACTTTTATCTTTATGTTCCTGGCACAGAGCACAAGCCTGGCTTGTGTTTGTTAAATAAATGAATGCCCTACAAAGAGAAGACAAACCTCAAAGAGAGTTTCTGTTCTGACACCATGTTAGGATTATAGACAGCTTTAAAGCTGGCCAGAATAAACGGCATAATCTATGGCAGTTACTCCCAAATTTCAGTCCTTCGTCCAGTGCCAGTCAGTGATTAAGTTGTCATTGACTCCTCTGCAAAAAAAAAAAAAAAAAAAAATAGGTGTCGGGGGGGTCAGTTGGAAGATAATATAACAAGGTTCATCCTAAGGCTCAATTAAATCTACATTCTTAATTCTTGCAATTATGGTTTGCCCATTTACATCTTATTAAAATATCCATGTATTCAATGTAATAAGAATGGAGTTAGCATTATAATTGGTTAGCTTTATTAATATGCTTACTTGGCCAAATAGAAAATTTACAACACTATAATAATTCCCCAAAACTGAGGGGAAATACTACTGATGTGTGAAATTTTAAAACCTGAGAATGCCCAGAAAAATGCTATAGATCCCTCAGAAGATGAGTAAAGAGCAAGCTCTGAGAAGACATTGTGTGACCCACACAAGCAGAGGGCTGTGCAGCCAGTCATGCCTCAAAACGACCAGAAGAGCAGAGTAACATGAGCAAACCATGGCAGCAGAGCAAAATACAGCAGAATTTGTCAGAGCCACTCATGGAGTGGCTACCTACATGGAAATATTTCTTATTCAAAGAGGTTTTTGACATGGGGAAATACTCTTTGTGAAACATCGAGATTCTAAGACACTGGAGGATTTTATATCACTTTGAATTACCTATTAAATAGGACAAGTTTTTTACTTTACCAAAATTTCCTTCTTCTAACACATAAGTGTTATTAGACATGCAAGTTCAGGAGTTTCATACCACTGAGTTTTCATGGTGTCAGTCTGTTTTGTGTTGCTATAACAGACCACAGACTGGGTAATTTACAAAGAAAAGGCATGTATTGCTCACAGTTCTGAAGACTGGAAAGTCCTAGGGCTTGGTACCAGCACCTTGCAAGGGCCTTTGTGCTGCATCATCACATGGCGGAAGGCAGAAGGGCAAGAGAACACACTGGGGAGCAAGAGAGAACTCACTTCCAAAAGTTTTTTTTTAAGGCGTTAAACCCATCCATGAGGGTAGAATCTTCATGGCCTAATCACCTCTTAAAGGCCTCACATCCCAATATTGTTACAATGGCAGTTACATATCAACATGAGTTTTGGAGGGAATGAACATTCAAACCATGACACATAGTCTACTGGGATTTTTGGTGGAAATTAAGCCAAGTATAGAATCTCATAAAATAAAGAAGTTATTAACTTTAAAATGTATTTATTTATTTATTTAATAAATAGCAATTAATTGAGTCAATTTGAATCTCTGGGAACACAACTATTAACACATTTCTATATTAATATGAATTTTAGTTATTTGATTTTTAAAGCTTAAAATGATTTCACAAATAGTCATTCAATCTTTGTTTATTGCTTTCAGACATCTGATTGAAATCTATTATTCCATGCACTTTTTCAAGTTTGATTACAGCATCTATAAATTTGTCCAGATATATGTGTGGAATTATTCTGCCAAAAATACAAGTTGGCACCTTCCTCTAAGAACAAAATTGTATTCTATTGTTATCCCCCATCCAAATTGGGTCATGCTGAACTGGAATAAAGAGTAAGAACAAGGATTTGAAAAAGAGGAAATACATTTTATAAAGCTCTTAAAACATGAAATAGAGGCTAGAATGCTCTGAATCCAAGCCTCTTTCAGCCACAAGATTTTTTAAGGCCATTAGAAGAACAAGAATAATAAGACTTATGCTTTTCATGTTCCTTTTCAATTGTCTTATGTAATGCTATGGATTTAATTCCACAAAGTTACATATACACAAATATAATTTTCTCTCTTTCCTGAAATTCAGTTTCTATTTTAAGCACCATTTCACCAGGATGGCAAACTTTCATCTTAGCTCATTTGAGTTCGCAACTCCAGTTTTTCTGGGGCTCTAAATTCTGGGTGTCTACATACTGCCAGAGGATTAAGGAGAACACATTTTGTCCTCAATGCATATGATTCTTCAGATATTCAGTGCGCTGTCCACCAGCCCATCCAATTATCAGCCCACACAAGACATTCCTGAGACAATTTGCATTCCTGCCTACATGGCCCTTTAAGGTTCAGAAGTTCATCTACTCCCTGGATATACTCCTAGTGACACAGAAATTATCCCTGTAAGGTTCTCTGTGGCCCTTCTGCCGAGATGCATAAAGCAGCCATCTCCTTTCTGAAGCTGCGCCACATCCCAAGACTCTAAGCCTGAGAATTGGGAGCAGATCCCTTTCTATCTTCGGTTCTACAAACCTCTCATATCTTTCCACGTCTCCAGGTAATATTTTAGAAGCAGGGCTATTCATCCTTCTCTCTGTGACTCAAAAACCTTCATAACCAGGAGAATCTTTTGCTATCTGCATAAGCTCCTTCATAATTAGGAGAATCTTTTGCTATCTGCAGTTGACACTCCCCACTCCCTTAATCTTGCTTTGAGAGTGGAAGAATCACTTTCTCTATCAAATGCTTTTGCTTCAAAGGGCACCTAACAGAATCTCCTCCCAGGGGCTGAGCCTTTTGGAAACACAAAAGTCAGAGACTCCATCCTTTTTACTCTCCAACCTACCACACTCTCCTCAGGAGAAATATCACGAGGAATAATACCTGTTAATATCCTTAAAACTGAGGTCTGTTGTGTTCTATAACATCAATAGTTTTTCAACAATTTACAATACCTTTAAAAAAATTTTTTTTGGTTATCATTATGCAAATAATTCCTTGTTTTTCTCTCCCTTTGAATGTGTTGTCATACTTTTTGATTTCCAAAATAAATTTTTTAGAACTTGATTTTTGTGAATATAGCAGAATGTTTATTCTAACATTTATACAATTCCTGATGGTTTCAAAGTGTTTAACTCCTATATAATTAAGTGAACGATGATAGACAAGAATATAGCATTACATCCTGATGAAAAATGAGGTTTCTGATTTAGTATGAAATTTACAGGATGTGAATTACAGTTCATGCATATTCCTTTGGTCTGCCAATTTATAATGCATTTACTTAATAATGGAAATAGCCTCAAGAGAGAATTACACATTTTCATGACTTTGGAGAATAAGATTTGAAAATCTAATTAATGGCTTCATTTGTAAACTACAGAGCATTATAGACTGGTTATCTCATTTCCAGACGTGCAAAATACCCCATCTTAGAGAGGAATTGAGGGTTAAGTATGCTGTAAATACTTTCATTCATAAAGAGAATAGACTGGAAAGAAATGAGGCTATTTAGTGTGACATAGAACCACTATTTAAAATTAGATAGCAAATGAATGTTTTGAGACATTCTTCTAATCCAAGTGGTTCTAAACCCTAGCTGCATATTAAACACACCTGGAAAGACTGTTTTTAATGTTCATGTCCTGGAACCATCTACAGAAATACTGATTTAATTTATCAGAATTGAGTGGGGTGTATTTTAAAAAACCACTCAAGGTAATTTAAAATGTGCCGCCAGTGCTGAGCACCACTGCTCTGTCTCATTAGGTCACAAGAGGAAAAACTGTGCAGTGATAGTTTCTCATATGACTCAGATAAACTATCCTGAAGCAATTTCTTACCAAGCCAAGCAGTCTTACATAAGTCTTGGAAGTAGACTTCCAAGCTTTCTTCCAAATTTTTTTCCACAAAGGAAAATAAATGTCCTTTATATGGGGTCTATATAGAAATGATAGAAATGAATGTATATTAATTTTACAAATCGGTTCATACTATCCTACATCCAAGCGGCCAATTATCCACTCCCAGGTGAGTAGGAAGTAAAGGTACTGACCTGGGCAGAGATCTCAGAAGGCTGAGCTAGATTTGATAGTAGCCAAGGCTGTCCCAGAAATTAGGGACTCTGAGAGCCTGGTGAAACACAACATAAGGATATGTCCAAAATGAGAAGAAAACTGGAACAATAAGCACAGAGTCAACAGCAAGAAAGACACAAATTCAGGTACATATTCAGGGATGGGGTCTCAAAAAACAATTTTCAGTGGATGGAAGCATTTTTATAATAGCAGAGACTATGGGTAGGGAGCACAGTTAGAACAACAACACCCAAAAGAGGATATGGCTTAATTTACAATAAATGGCACTCAACAACATTATTATTACTGAAATGCGGTGTTTTACTTGATCCATACTGAGCTTCAGTTTGCCCAAGTGGCTGAACTACAACTCTGCCATTATCTACGTGCATGAGTTGACATCCATAAATGCTTTGGGGTCTGGCAAGAAGGAGGAAAAGATATGAATAGGTAGGCATATGCATACACTAAGCTGGGAATCTAATGAGAGGAAAGAAATGAGGATGGAGGTAACAGCACAATTACCATCCTTTCTGCCCAGCCAACGGACTGGTGTAGAGACTGCACGGAGAGAGAAGTTTAAAAGCAGAAAGACGTAGTATACTTCTCTAGGAGAGCCTGTGTTCCATTCCAGGCACAGGCAGTCTCAAGAAGTCTCAAGAAGGAGTCTCAAGAAGAAGTCACAGGGTCC
Organism: Mandrillus leucophaeus; assembly: GCF_000951045.1. NCBI lineage: Eukaryota > Metazoa > Chordata > Mammalia > Primates > Cercopithecidae > Mandrillus > Mandrillus leucophaeus. The sequence continues at coordinate 1,508,607 of NW_012106631.1, forward strand.
AAGAAACAGAAAAAAACATTAAAGCAGTTGATATTTTACTTGCTCTTCCACAGACTACGGTCATGGCCTGGGACTCAGGGTTTTTACTAGCAACCTGACTTCTATTGCACAGAAGAGAGTGCCCTCATAGCAGATATTAGCAGAAGAGCCATTAGTGAAGGGGCACTAGTGAAGGAGCACAGAGACTCCTGAACACCCATAAGACATCTTCGGAAGACATGTAGATATAGAGAGAGAGCGCCTTGGGAGTGGAGGGCAGGTCTTGTATGAGCAGGCTGTAACTACAAAAAAACTGTCTTCATTTGGTTGTTAGTATCAATGACTTCATTTCTGCCCACAGGCTACAGCCTAGGTTATTTGGATTACATTATTATTTAATGAAATACCATGGCATAAGCCTTCTCAACCATCAGCTTGCTTGAACATTTTACAAACCCTCTAGATAATAAGACAGGTTTTATTCCCATTTTATGATGAAATCCAAAAAAGATAAATGCCTGCTCAATATCAGTTAAACTTAAGACATTTAACTTGTGTCTCCTGCTAGCTACTATGCTCAAGGCACAGGTGGGCACCTCTACTCCTGGCTGCAGCTGCTTATTGAAAAGGTCTGTACTCAAAAGGAGAAACAGAAGCCACCGCATTTGTTAGCCAATAATCAGATGCTCTCATACCAATGGATTCAGAAACATTTGTCAATAGCACTGGATGCTAAGAGGAATTCATATGGTAAGTCTTTATACTGATATCATGGGGACCAATGAACGCTATTTCCAATAGCACTTTTTAAAAGATGCAGAAATCTTTCTTTTATGGCCAGCCCTTATACCAACCCCTAATGAAAGCTGGGTCATATGAAACCTATTCCTGGCAACCATAAGCAATATTATTTTTTGTAAATTTCTGTCTTGAGCCAGTTCTGAGGCCCTGGCTAGAGGCCTGTCAGTCCCCTTCTTGAGCAGCTGATTATTAAGTCCATACCTGAACCTTTCTTGTTATTGGGCTTTCAGAACCTGGGCCACTATGCACCTGTCCTAATTGCCCTGGGGCCAGATACCGGACAACCAAGAACAGTCCCATGCCCCAGAGATTGAGAAACTATTCAAATTAGCCAGTCCACAGGGAGCCCAGCAAACCTAGCTAACCCTAATTCTTTCTATACTTCAGCTGCCCCCTACCATTCCATCTTAATGTTACCTTTGCAACCCCCTGCTTGTGTCCCCAAAATTTCCTATGTTGAAGTCCTAATCCCCAGTGTAATGGTATAAAAAAGTGGAGCCTTTGGGAGGTGATTAGATGTGGATGAGATCGTGAGAGTGGTAGAACACTCATGATGGGATTGGTAATGAGACTAGAAGAAGAGACACAAGAGCTGCTTCTCTCTGCCATGTGAAGATACTGCAAGAAGGTGGCTGTCTATAAGCGAGAAAGAGATCCCTCACTAGATCCTGACCATGCCACTAGCCTGGACTTTCCAGTATCCCAAACTGTGAGAAATGAATTGCTTTTAACATCCATTCTATAAGATTTTGTTATAGCAATCTGAGCAAAGACAAAATCTTATAAAACACCATATAATGACAGTGAGGTGAGATGGTCCTCCCAGAAGTACAAGATGTTCTGGTGCTCGGACTAGACACAGGTATAGGGATTGGAAAATTAGGTAGTTAATTTAACTTTTTCTGACTATTTCTTCCAAATATTTGTTGTCTCTTCTGGAAGCTTAACAATTGATATTAAGTTCAGGGCACTTGCCTACATGCAGAGACCATACCTCGAAGAAAGCTCTCTGCTTTAGGGAATGGGATAGAGGTAGTACCAATTTATGCTAGGTTAGGGAAATAACTCTTGGCTGAATGGATGGATACAGGACCATCTCACTGGTGCTGACAGAGTCTAAATTTCATTTCAGGTTTCATGTGGGAACAGACTTACTAACAGAAAAATGTGAAAATTTGAGTTCAGTTTACATTGCTTTTAAGTTGTCAGTATCATATGATATCCTAAAACTAATACGTACTTTTGAGGGGCACAGGGCTGAAAGGCCAAATGATCACATACTTCTAGCTCAAAGGAAAAGAAGCTCAAACCTTGATGTCTTCTAATAAAGACATCCCTCCTCATGTACAGCAACATATGCCATAACACTGGCATCTACTGTTGCCTGTGTGTGAGAAAAACAAAAGAGAAGACAGGGAATTAGAAAGATTTACAAGGATAAAGTTCAAGCAATGCCTACAATCAAAGACAAAGGCAGAGAGAGAGGAAAAAACACCTAGAATGGTAACGCTGACAAAGCAGGAACAGGTAGCTGATCCTGCTCACCTGCTGCTCCCTGCTGCCTTTGAAATCTGCAGGGCTTCCACATGTTGGAAGTGCAGGAAGTGACTGAAAATGAGACTGTAGCTTGACACTATGTCTGATTTGCTCCCATGAATTTCCAAAACAAAAAGCAAACTTAAACACCAGATAGCTATATCTTCAGCTCACTTTGAAACAGCAAATGTGAATAGATTTTGAGAGTTCTAGTTAAAGCTTTTTGTCAGTGAAAACTAGAATAACACCCAATTGAATCTGAATTCAATTTCAGAGAAAGGTTAGTAAGAAATTTTAAAGTGCACAGAATATTTCACGGAAGCAAAGGGCACCTGAATTTTTTTTTTAAAGCCCAAGGATATATTTTAAAATGTTATCTGTTTAAAATGCTATTTTAAAGGCCGTTGCTTTGGAAAATTCTAATTATTTCAAACACATGGTGAACATATTAAACTAATTTTAGAGTTTGTGATATTAATCCTTACACTGGCATGAAAAAACACCATGATGATTGCCTTCATTCTAGAGAACATTATATAAATACACAAACTTTTAGCAACAAACTGTAGATCCAATAAGAAAAAAATGTTTCCTAATATGCAATTGCCTTTGAGAAAAAACAATGACCAAAGGACAAATGTTTTATTTTATATATATATATATAATCTCTTTCAAGTAAATCATTGAGTCACTTTCAGTGCATTCAAGCTTGCTCCAACAAATAGCTTATTTAAGATAGCTTTTCAAGTTTGATTAGCATTCACTTTGTCTAAGGAAAAACATTGCTCACACATGATATTATAATTATGTCTATTTGCTCTGCTTACCTAAAAAAAATTTCCAGACATCTGCAGCTGAAAGTTAAAAATTAATTCAAATTGCTGGGTGCAGTGACTCATGATGTAATCCCAGCACTTTGGGAGGCTGAGGCGGGCAGATCACCTTAAGTCAGGAGTTCGAGACCAGGCTGGCCAACCTGGTGAGACGCCGTCTCTACTCAAAACACAAAAAAATTAGCCAGGCGTGGTGGTGCACTCCTATAATTCCAGCTATTCGGAAGGCTGAGGTAGGAGAATCGCTTGAACCCAGGAGGCAGAGGCTGCAGTGAGCCAAGATCATGCCACTGCACTACAGCCTGGGCAAAAGAGTGAGACTCCATGTCAAAAAAAAAAAAAGAAAAAGAAAAAAAGAAAAAATTAATTCAAATTATTTGTAATGCCATTTTCACCTCTAACAGTGCTTCTATTTAAAAAAACAAAAGTGTGTATGTGCACGCGCGCACACACACACACACACACACACACACAGAGTTTGCCTTTTTTGACCTGGAAATGGAACCCTAGTGACATAGAAGCACTGACTGACTTCAGAGGACTTTGCTTATCCTTGCTTGGGCAGAATCCAACTATTGTTATTACTAATTTTCATTTTAGAGAAATAGAAGGATGTGAAGTAAGCAATGTCTGAGAAAAGGGAGGTATCCCAATGGGATCTGAAAACCTCCAAGAGGAAAACTAGAGAGCCTTCTGGAGGGAAAAATACATTCAAGTAGTTTCATCAAATCTAAGACAAATATATTTTCACATTTTAACGTTTTTTAAGTTGGCATATACCTCATAATTAATTTGCTAAGCAAGTGTAGTTTAACTAGAGTTCTTTTCCTTTAATTGTAGTACATACAATAATAATCCTCTGACAATTAACACCATGTTAGAATGGATGAAATATAGAATGGAAGCAAAGTCTGAAGAAAAACAACAAAACCCAAGAGGACATTCATTATGAAGAACCCAAGGAAGTACATGATATTTTATCAATGCATAGTATTAGTACTCTCAGAAGAGCTTATGGAAATACATATTACTAATGGTCTGAGGCATATAAGTAATTTTCTTTTCTTAATGTCTGTTTTTTTTTTAATTATCCAACACATAGATGTAATTTTATGTAATAAGATCATATTAATCATTTCTGGTTTTGATTTGGCTTTGGTCTTTTTAAAATATTGTTTTCATTGTTTGCTTGGCCATCTGTAACAGACACACCCTACTCTTCACCCCCCAGTGATCCATGTTCTCGTAATCATCTCCAGTCCTTGGATAAGTGGGACATGCAACTTTCTTCTAGCCAACAGAATATGGCAAAAGTGATGGGATGGGATGTCACTCTTGTGACTATTTCATTTTGTAAAACTCCATCTTAGCTGATTTAGCAGCAGGATACTCTCCTGCTGGCACTGAAGAAGCAAACAGACATGCCAGAACTGCCTGTGGAGATGGCCACGTGACAAGGAATTGCAGGTGGCCTCTGAGACACAAGGATGGCCTCCAGCTAACAGCCAGTAAGAAGCCAGGGCCATCAGGCAGGCAGTCCCAAGGAAGTTGATTCTTCCAACAACAATGAAAGCTTGGAAAAGGAACCTGAGCTCCAGAAGGGAATTCAGTCCTGCCAACACCTTGATTGTAGTTTTAGAAGATCCTGAGCAGGAGATTCAGCTAAGCTGTGCCCAGATTCAACCCATGGAAACAGAAAATAAGTGTATGTCATTTTAAACTTCTGAATTTGTGTTAATTTGTTACACAACAAGAGAAAACAAGAACATTCCCCTTCTCTTTTCTCTTCCTCCCCTCTATTCACATTACTACCACCACCACCACCATCAGCCAGATAACAGGTGATGAAGTTCCTTTGATTATAAAATTACAAGTATTTACAAAATACACATACACTTATAGTGGGAGGATCTTACTTATATTTCAAAACTGGGATATTACACAATTTATCAGCATCCTGCTTTTCTCACTCAGCCATACCTCATGGAAATCCCTCCAGGTTTCCTACTATCTTTATTCTAATACAGTCTTTTTGATGGCTACAAAATAGCCCATGGTATTAATATGCTATTATGGGCATTCACTTTGTTTCCAGTTCTTATAATCAACATTATGTATACATGCTCATTGGTGCAGTTATTTTTACTAGTTAGATTCCTAAGGGTGAGAGTGCTAGATCAAAGCATACTATGCATTTATTTCTTCTAATAGATGTTACAAGATTACTTTCCAAAAAGGATGCTAAAATGTAAGTTACTACATTTTTGTTAGAAATACCTGAAACTACCATTGCCTATCCATTCTTCAGCAGAAAGTGGTGCTTTTCTTTTTTTTAGGTTTGGTCAGTGTGTGAGGTATATAAATGTTAGTTTAATTTGTACTTGCTGGCCTATAAGAAGTTTGATCTTTTTGGGATTAGCTCTTCTATGATTTGCCTATTTTTCTCTTTTGCCCATTTTTCTATTGGATTATCTCCTCGTCATTTGTAAGAACTCTGTCTATTATAGTATTAATCTTCTGTGTCCTGCATGCAAACATTTTTTTCCAAATCTATCATTTTTTCTATTTACTTTTTTAAATGATCCTCTTTTTCCCCCTAGTTTATACTTGCAATCTTGTAGATTTTCCTGTAGGTTTTTCTTGTTATGTTGCTAACTTTAACATTTAATTCATCCCAAATTTATCTATATTGTGTAAGTCAGTGATACAATTTTATTTACTTCCTGATGGATTAGCCAATTGGGCTAACACCATATGTTGCAGAAACCGTAATTTTCCCAATGAGTTAAAATATCACCTTGGCTGTATGTTAAATCCTCATCCATACCAGTATCTATTTTCAGATTCTGGATTCTTTTCCACTGATCTGTTCTGATGCCAATGCCATATTGATTCAAATACAATAAATTACAGCATGTTCTCATATGAAGGCAAGCTCCCTTTCTTTAATCCTCTTTAAAAAAAAAATCCTACCTTATTTTAGCCATTTATTCCTTCATAAAAATTTTTAAACTTCATCAGTTTGATGGTTCTAATTTAAAATGAATTTCATTTTTATATAAACATTTAGAAGATTCATAATGTTATTAGTCTTTTCATCCAAAAATGTATTCTAGCTCTTTATTTATATCTCATGTTCTTCAATACACATCTATAGTTTTCCACATAGGGATGAATCCAGCATCAGTTCTCCCTTTAGTACTCTGGTAAGATCCAGGGGCTCACTAGAACACAGACATCATAAACACAACAAAATTTATTTTTTCCTTCTTTCCCCTCCATTTTCTTATTTCAATTTAATATTTATTAACTTAATGAGAATTTGAGTTCTGTATTAATTATGGTTCTCCGGAAAACAGAACTAATCTAGTATACATATAAGTTGTATACATATACAGATATAGAAAGAAATATTTATTATAAGGTATTGGCTCACACAATTATGAAGCTGAGAAGTCCTACAATCTGCTGTCTGCAAGCTGGAGACCCAAGAAAGTTGGTGGTATAATTTAAAAACCTGACAGCCAGAGAGCCAATGGCGTACATTCTAGTCCAAATCTGAAGCCCTTAGAACCAGGTGTACTAACGGCAGAAGATCGATATCCCAGTTCAAGCATTCAGGCAAAGGAAGGGTGACTCCAATCTACCTTTGCCTTCTTGTTCTAATCAGGCTGTCAATGGATTGTACAATGCCACTTTAGGGAAAGTCATTTGCTTTACTCAGTTCACCAATTCAAATGTTAATCTCTTCAGGAAAACACCTTAACAGGGGTACACCCAGAAACAATGTTTCACCAGCTATCTGGGCACAATGAGCCAGTCAAATTAACACATAAAATTAACCATTACAGCTTCCTACAGTTGCAAAGCACTTTCATATGATGGGATACTATATATTTTGTAATTTGTATTTAACAGGCATTAACTTAGTTAAAAATTAACTGTATATTAGACAAATAAAAACTTTTATCACAATTTACTTTTCTTCCTCTCTGACATGGTTTTCACATGGAAGTATTCCTCTGCATTTCTTTCAAGTATAATGCTAGGAAATTGTCAAAATTTACGTCTTGCTATTCTCAAACACATAAGTGGAACTCAGAGTCCAGCTGAAACAGCAATAATTACCATTTGTTTTAGAAATTCTCATAAATAGAAAAGCATTATTAATCAAATTAGTGAAATGAGAAACAGCTGAATCAGATACACTGATACTAAATTATAGTGACTACTTTCTTTTTCCCTTTTTCATACCGATTTTAAACAACTTTCAAAGGGTTTTATTCTCTTCCAGACTGAAGTACATAGAGGGTGAGAGACGGTTAGTCTGGAGATGGGAGGAAAAGGAAGAAAACCTTCAGGATACATAAACACACACTCAGAGAGACAGAGAGAGAGTGACAGAGACAGAGATTTTTTCCAAACAAATATTTCATCAGATTTCAAGTCAAACAAAAATACAGTATGCTTTCGTTAACTGTAGCACCATTAAAAATAAAATTTTAAGTTACCAGTATATTTTAATGAGAATATTTTAACCACTTTTATCGTAGCAATCAAATAAAATTGATGATGTTTTACGATCTCTTATGTAAGATTTAGCATCCACCTGAATAAATGAAAGAATAACTGCAAATGTAAATCTTCCTTTTTAAACATTCGATAATGAATTCAAAGATCAGAATAACACTACTTCTCATTTGTTTGTTTGTTTTTTTCTTTGTAGGTATGCCTCCTACTCCTCCAGTTGCCTTCTCTCTCCCCTAGCAAGAAGATAGCACTATGAGATACTACAAGAAGAAATACTCTCTTTCTACCTTGAAAATCATACCTTCTTCTTTAGACCTCCACTGTTCCCATGTCCCACTGGGTTCTAAACTTATCAAAATGTCCTGGTTTTTACAAAGATGAGAGATAATTTTTAAGCATCTCTATAAATGAAAACAAACAGACTACACATGGAATTGTTTATAGAAGTTCAAAATATATTTTGAAAAGATTATTATTCTTATAAATACACAAGTTTACTTAGCCCCCACAATTTTAAATAAAAGTTTCAAGTTCAGGATATTACAGAACAATCTCAAATAATGACTACTATAAGGTGGCAATGCTGCTCGGTTTCTCTGTTTCTTAATTAACTCAATAAAAAGCATAATTATTTCCCAAAAGTCCAAGAAAAAGGAAAACGATTTTAGGACTTCATGGTAAACTCAAAGCACCTAATCCGGTAGCATACAGATTATGCTGTATACATTTAGGTCTTAGAGGCTTCCCTTCAAATCATGCTATATGACAAATAAAGATGAATTTCATGTTGGTTCCATTTGCTCCAACCAAAACAAAGTAAGACAAAATGGCATGAAGAATGGATTTACTCAGATACATTTAGGACGGAGATGTCAGAGTCACAGCAGGTCAGCATAAAATGGGTAAATAGCACAACATTAAGATTTTCAGTTGCTCAGGTCAACAATATGACAACGATTGCATGGACAATCTGAAAATCAAAAACAACTTTATCTGTCTCGTCAAATAGATTTTCCTCAAGCCATGCTAGAATAAAAAGGTCCGCCCTGTCACATTCTGCCCCAGACTGTATTTGTCTGCTTTTCTTCCTGTTCCTACCTACGTTATCATCTGCGGACTCCCCACTAGTCTCAGTCACTTAACACTTAGCCTGAAAACTCACTCACACCAAAACAGAAATGGCTGGTATTATGTCCAATTATTGGCACTTGGAATATCCTTACTATTGGCATGGAAGGCTGATCTCTTATTTAAGGAAACCATAGGGGAAGGAGAAGTGTTGTTAATCTGTGACCTGAGTCATGGATTTCTTCTAGCAGAAATAGGAATCATGTGACTTCTGGACCCACAGTTTTCTCATTTTGTTCCCACTCTTCATTTCATCCTGACCCTATTTCAGATATTCTATTAAATATTTCTAATCATTTGGCCTGAACCCTAAGAGAACATTACATTTTTCCAAAAACAGACTTCCACATATCTCAGGACACGCAGGTCCAAACTGAGTGATTAAAAGGATAACCAGGCCAGATGCAGTGGCTTATGCCAGTAATCCCAGCACTTTGGGAGGCCAAGGCAGGCAGATCCCATAAGCCCTGGAGTTCAAGACCAGCCTGGCCAACATGGTGAAACCCTGCTCTACCAAAAACAAAAAACAAAAATTAGCCAGGAGTGGTGGTGCGCACCTGTAGTCCCAGCTACTGAGGAAGCTGAGGCGGGAGGGTCCCTTAAACTCAGGAGGGAGAAGTTGCAGCGAACAAAAATCACACCGTTGTACTCTAGCCTGGATGGCAGAGCAAGACTCTGTCTCAAAAAAAAAAGAAAAAAAAAAAGATAACCCTTCAAGTTCAGTAGCAATCCTTTTATCTGACACATCAACACTGGTTATGTCATAAACTAATCAAAAATAAAAAGTTTTACACATCCTTTAAACAATCCATCTGAATTTAAAATGTATAAATGTACATTCATTTTCTAGTTTTTTTCATATAGAGTCAAAATCTCTCCAAGTATGGGGACTCAGTTGATGAGTTTTGAATTATGTCTAGTGTGAACCACACACAATGCAGTCTAGTATTTCCAATTTTTATTTTTTAATGGGAAGAGAAATCAGCTTTGTATCTCCAAAATGTGTACAATACTAAGATTAAAAGTAGAGAAAATGAAAACTCCAGGAACAAGGCAGACCAAAGAGCACACAGACAGTTGAAATAAACCAAGCAATAGCAGGGGAGTCCTGCTTTGCTGAAAGAGGTTTGCAACCATCGTTTTTGGAACATGAAGCTGGTCCTGTTAGCATTTTCTGAGATACTAAGGATTGCAGGTGCCACTATTATTCACTGAATAATGTTACCCTCGCCTTGAAATGCAAAATCTTTCTTTCACTTGGCTAGCATTATGCGGTACTCAGAGAAAAAAACAAGTTTCTAATGTGAAGACTGAAAAGAAAATAAAGGTCTACAAGAGTACCTGATGAAATGCAAATGAATTGTTTTAACAGCAATTTGCACTGGCAAATATTAAAATGATCAAAATTCACACAGCATATATGGATGATGATTCATCTTTAGTCAAAGCTTAATTACTACATTCATCCTAATGATTGGAACCTGTTCCAGAAATATTGAAAACAGGTGCGAAATAAAAGGTAGTATAAAATGTCACTTGCTGTGAAATAAACTGCAGTTGCAATTATTATAAGTAATGTCATGCAGCTTATGGATCTCAAAAGCATAATCTGCATTTTAGAATTATAGGACAATAAATCAATTGGATGCCACTCATTAAAAAAAATGTGTTCTCATACTCTGCGGGAACAGGGGAATTGGGTACATAGCCACATTGTAAATGGAAAAAAAAAAAAAAGCTGATTTTAAAAAATTTGATCAATACTAAATTTCTGCATTTTTTTCTTTAGAATGTTTTGATGTTGCTTTCAATATAATTGATTTAATGTAATAGATAATTCACAAGACTCAAAAATTACAAAGTTCAAAAAGATATACAGTGAAGACTCTTTCCAAGATAATTTCCATCTGCCCAGTTCCCAACTATCGCCTTCCCAGTAACAATTGTTTATATATATAATTAATACTATACATTGATGTTTCCAATTTATGCTAATAGTAGTATATCATAGTTTCCTGGACTTTTTCATTTAACATATCTTAGAAATCTTTCAAAATTAGTACACAGAATACTTCCTTGTATGTTTTTATCAAATGAAAAATATTTCATTGTATGAAAAACCTTAATTTATTTAACCAATAGATCCTATGGACTTGTACAGGTTTAGGAGAGTTTCTGTCACCAGTCCAGCTTATCACCAGCTGTTCCCACATCTTCCGTTGGCCACCTTTTCATTTTAATCATTTATTGATCATTTTGTTTTAAAAGTATATATCTCTCTCTCTCTGTGTCTCTCTCTTTATATATATAGAACTTCTTTTTAACCGCAAAGAGTGTCCTTCATATGGGTGGTGAAATTTTTCGGTTTTCTTTTTCCAGCTTTATTGAGGTATAATTAACAAATAAAAATTATATATATTTAAGGTATAAGGAGGTAAATTTTGATTAATGTCTTCTGAGGTCTGCTGCCACTGAATTCTCTCACTGCTCTGAGTCCTTACTTTTCTTTACTTCCTTCAGTAAAGCTTCTGCCCAACCTCATCTGTATTTTTTAGCCTTAAAGTAATTTATTTGTTTTTATTTATTTTTATTTATTTTTCATTATACTTTAAGCTCTAGGGTACATGTGCACAACATGCAGGTTTGTTACATATGTATACATGTGCCATGTTGGTGTGCTGCACCCATTAACTCATCATTTATATTAGGTATATCTACTAATGTTATCCCTCCCCCCTCCTCCCACCCCACGACAGACCCCAGTGCGTGATGTTCCCCACCCTGTGTCCAAGTGTTCTCATTGTTCACTTCCCACCTATGAGTGAGAACATGTGGTGTTTGGTTTTCTGTCCTTGCGATAGTTTCCTGAGAATGATGGTTTCCAGCTGCATCCATGTCCCTTTTTTTTGGCCTGCTGATTAATAGCGGTCTCCTAGTTCCAACAAAAATGGAATTCACTGGGCTTTGTGGGGGTTTTTTTTTTGTTTTTTTTTTTTCACTCTGTTTTTAACTTTTGGATAATTTCCAGAAGGAAAACAGTATAACCCTGATTTACCATAGTTAGGTTTGCATGGGAAGTTCACAAACACTGCTTTCAAGTGATAAAAGATGATTTAAATCACCCAAAAGATGATGAAGTCACCCAGTTTCCCTTCATCATGTAATTTTCACAATAAGAAAAAAGAAAACATTTAGCACTATTTTTATTTCAAACAAACTTATTTTACTTTCATCAGTACATGTATTCCCTAATCAGCAAAGCAAACTTTCTCCCATGTATTATAATAATTTACGATTGCTTCTTAGAGGCGTAAAACCATACAAATTGATTATCTCACAGTTCTATAGTTGAGAAGTCTGTCAGACCCTGCTTAGAATCTCACAGGGTGCCGATAAGGCTGTGCTCCTTACTGGACACTCTAGGGAAGAATATGCCTCCCTTCTCGGTTAGGCTGCTGGCTAAGTTCAGTTTCTTGTGTTTGTAGCAGTAATGTCCCTATTTCCCTGCTGGCTGTCAGCAGGGGGCTGGTCTTTGCCCCTAAAGGCTGTAAACATTCTTCTCATTCTTTTCATAAGCCCCCTCCAGCAATGGCAGGTTGAATACCTCTGGCAATAAAATACCTCTGACTTGTCTTTCTGCCACACTTCTCTAACTCCACCTGAAAAAATTTCTTTAATTTGAAAGGCTCCTGTAATTTGAGCTAGGTCCAGCAGGACAACCCAGGATAATCTTCCTATTTTAATGTCTGTAACATTAATCACATCTGCAAAATTCCTTTTATCATGTAACATCTTCATAGGTCTGGTGTTAGGGCATAAGAATTTAAAAGAGGTCATTCTTCTTCCTAGATATCCAGCATTTGAAACATAGCAAAATAAATTTTACCAAAGGCATACCACTCCATTGATTAGCTAATATAACCTCCTAGTTCTACCCTTTGGCAGACTGAAAATCCCATAGCAAACCAGAACAAGTTGATGAACTGAATTGTGAAGAACCAAGTTGATTAGTGGCTAATCCATACAGATGCTAAATATTATGAAGATTAGAATTTAAGCATAAGAATCTGAATTTTTAAATATTCCTCAAGTTGTCAAAAAGTGAAGCTAATAAAATGGAAATATGAAGGACCAATTAAAGAAAAGAGCTTGTATCAATGTGGCTAATATAAGAAAATACCAATTATGAAGGTTAGACTGTCAGCATAGGAGCCTGAATTTTCTTACCAAAGAATCAGTTCTCTTCCAAAATGTCAAAGTCAGGCCGGGCACTGTGGCTCACACCTGTGCCACACTTTGGGAGGCTGAGGTAGGCAGATCACTTGAGGCTGAGAGTTCAAGACCAGGCTGCCAACATGGTGAAACCCTGTCTCTACTAAAAATACAAAAATCTGCTAGGCATGGTGGTGCGTGCCTGTAATCCTAGCTATCAGGAGGCTGAGGCAGGAGAATCACTTGAATCCCAGGAGGCAGAGGTTGCAGTGAGTCGAGATCATGCCACTGCACTCCAGCCTGGGCAACAGAGCGAGACTCTGTCTTTAAAGAAAAACAGAAAGTCAAAGTCATTAAAAAAAAAAAGGAAAAGACCAAGGAACTATCACAGACTGGAATAAAATGGAGAAATAAAAACTAAAAGGAAAAATTCTGGATAAATTCTGAAAGAGTAAAGAAACATTAGCGAGGAAATTTATGAAATTCTAATGGAGTCTCTTAATAATATTGTACAAATATTAATTTTCTGTTCTTGATAATTATCCTTTGTGAGCGTAAGATGTTAAACAGAGGAAACAGGATGACAGATTTTTCATGCATTTATTCTATAAGTCTAAAATTAGTTCAAGCTAAATAATTAAAATAAAAATCGGCATACAGCCGGGCGCAGTGGCTCATGCCTGTAATCCCAGCACTTTGGAAGGCCAAGGCAGTGGATCACCTGAGGTCAGGAGTTCAAGACCAGCCTGGCCAACATGGTGAACATCTCTACTAAAAATAACAAAAATTAGCCGGGTATGGTGGCGGGTGCCTGTAATCCCAACTACTCAGGAGACTGAGGCAGGAGAATCACTTGAACCCAGGAGGCGGAGGTTGCAGTGAGCTGAGATCACGCCCCTGCACTCCAGTCTGGGTGACAGAGTGGGACTCCATCTCAAAAAAAAAAAAAAAAATCAGGCATACAAAAAATGACTTTCTCTTCTCCTCCTGAATGTCACACAAAGGTATCAGGGTAAATGGGGAAAAGCCCGTTATTTTCAGCGAAAAACATTAGATATAATCTGCATAAAAATTTTACCAAAAGCAGCTAAAACCATGACAAAGTGACAAAGTTGCACAGGAAGATTACAACAGAAGCAGTAAAAAGAGAAGTAAATGACAAGCCAGCCTAGCGCTTCTGGTAAGCTAGGGGCTCACACTGAGATGATAAAACTATCACCTTTCTACACAAGAGATTCCAGATCAGGAGGGAACCAGATAGAGAATGAATACACAGAAGCCATGTGGTGAGGAAAGTGTAGCAAAGATACTCATAATTTCAGTGGTGAGAACTCAGAAAATGTCAGCCCAGACTCTGAAGACACCTCCTTTCAACAGCAGGGTCAAGGAAATCTAACTCATGACATTTTGAAAGATCTGACAGTGCTGATACAAAATTTCAGTATAAGAAACAGTAAGAAAGAGCAGGAAAACTTACCAAAAGAGGAACATACATCGTAAGTACATAAAAACTTGGATTAAATATCTCGCCATGAATTTCAGAACTTAATAAAGCAATTGCTCTCTAAATATAAATCGGAAAGCAAAAATACAAGAAGGCAAAAGAGAAATGGTAAGAAAACCTAAGCAGAGAGTAAGAAAACAGAAGATGAAATATGACTTGAGAGAACTCAGGAAAGTAAGTGAGGATTAAAATAAATTTGCTTGTAATCCCAGCACTTTGGGAGGCCAAGCAAGGCAGATCTCTTGAGGCCAGGAGTTCGAGATCAGCCTGGCCAACATGGCAAAAACTCGTCTCTACCAAAAATACAAAAATCAGCTGGGCAGGGTGGCATGCACCTGTAATCACAGCTGCTCGGGAGGCTGAGGCAGGAGCATCACTTGAACCCAAGAGGCAGAGGTTGCAGTGAGCCAAGATCATGCCACTGCACTCCAGCCTGCGTGACAGGGTAAAATCCTCTCTTAGAAAAATGAAAAATAATTTAAAACTATCATAGAAATGAAAATAAAATCGAAAAAGAGAGAAATCCTGTGAAAAATATAGTAAGAGATATTGAGATATTTAGGCCAAAAAGAAGAGTAAGCAACATGAAATGAAAACAAAATTTAAAAGAATTAGAAAATATTAGATATAGAAGAAAAAGAGACCCATCATACATGTAACTGGAATCCTGAGAGAATAAAACAAATACAATGGAATAGAACAAATATATAAAGATATCAACCATAAAACAACTCTGAAACATATATATAATTTATATAAATATATATTTATTCTATATATACAGAGATCATCTATATATTATAATAAAAGAACACATTATTCAGAAAAAATTAAATCAGAATGCTCAAAAATATGGTCTATCTCTGCTTAAAGGATGTTAAAAAAAATGGTGAAGTCTAGCAAGAACTTTAAATAATTTCTTGGGGAAATAATTCAGGCTGTATTCATATAACTCCTCAATGTCTTATAATACTAGAGGACAGTGAAGCAATACTTACAGGGTTCACAAAAACCAAAGCATGGGCTAAGGATTTTATATTCCACCAAGCTGTTATTCAAGTGTGAAGGTTGTGTATACAAGAACTCAGGAATGTTGGTCCCACAAGCCTTCTTGAGGAAAATATTAAAATACAAACTTTACCCAAGCAAAGTCAGGAAAACTGCAACAAAGAGACCATAAATGAGGACTGAAATATATTTCTCTTAGAACTGACACTGAATACAAGTGGGGATAAGGGTGAACAATCAGAATGGAAATATTATATGCTCTGAACTTATTGAAATGATACAACCCATCAAAACAGGAGGGCATTAAGGAAAGAGGTAGAAAGTAAATAAATACTCTGATTGTCCTATCTGTAACAGCTGGGAATAAAAATATTTGGAGTTGACAAATCAATTAATAGAAGCATATGTACATTTAAGAATATAAGAGTAAATACTAAAATGATTTTATTTTCTAATATCAAATGGTGGAAGAAGGAGGGTGCATGGAAAAAGATAAAATGCTAATTTTATCATTTCTCTTAGGATCGATACTGTAAGACAAAGGGTATAATACACAATTATATTTGTGAAAGCAATCACTAGAAGGAAAAAAAGAATTCTTAATTATCAGAAAATATACAGGCTGGGTTCAGTGGCTCATGCCTGTAATCCCAGCACTTTGTGAGGCCGAGGCAGGCAGATTACTTGAGGTCAAGAGTTCAAGACCGCACTGGTCAACATAGTGAAACCCCGTTTCTACCAAAAATACAAAAATTAGCCAGATGTGGTGGCACACACCTGTAATCCCAGCCACTTGGGAGGCTGAGGCAGGAGAATAGCTTGAACCTGGGAGGTGGAGGTTGCAGTGAGCCGAGATCATGCTACTGCACTCCAGCCTGGGCAACAGAGCGAGACTAAGTCTCAAAGAAAAAAAAAAAGAAAATATACAAAGAACACAAAGCAACAGAACAAACCATGTAATAAGTTTTCAAACATGTGAAAAACGAAAGAACATTAAGATTCTAGGTACACATTTTTATATATGCATTAAGAAACTCTGAAAGGATATAGTTTACATTAAAAAACTAAGAAGATGGTTGCCTACATAAGAGGAGAAGTGGGAAGAAGAATGGAGGGAAAGTACTAGGCATATGGGGGAAGAAGATGAGACAGACTTTTTCACCATTCTTTTTATTTTAGTTTAGGATTACCTAATGAGAAAATCAAATAAAATAATGTAAAAAATATTTTCAATCATTAAAAACTAGGCCCATTTTTTATCTGTTGTCATAGGTAAGCTATTCCCCGTATTTCATAACTAATACAAAGAGTGATCATTAGATATTTGTCCAAAACTTTGGGTATTTCAACCTTTTTCTCAAGAAAGCAGTTATAAATTGAAATTTTTTAACTAAGAGCAAACCACTAATCCAAATGAGTTTTTTGGACTTTTATTCATCTCATATTTATAAAACTAATCATTATGATGAAAAAGAAGATCATTAATTTATAATTAACAATTTACTATGGTTTCACGTTCTGAGAACATTAGTGTTCTTTCACATCTTCACATAATAAGTTAATTTTACAACCCTGAATAATGACTAAAGACCTCTATGAAGTTTTTCTGAGGTTAGAAAAAATTTATTGTTTTTGTAACATATTTATTGTTACTATTCTTAGGCATGATAATCATTTGGAAATTTGGGCACATCAGTATAGCTGCTTTCCGAGGTACATGAGACAATATATGTCTTCACAGTCAACATTTAAGCAATCTTCAATTGTCAAAAGATGCATCCAAGAAAAGCTATCTGCACTTTTCTAATTTACTATGGCATACCTCCTAAGATCGTCTGAGGCCTATTATTTAATGTCACTAGAAACTATTTCTTTCCTAACCAATTGCATTTAATCATAAAGACAAAGACCTATGAGAAAAGTTTTTACGGAAAGGTTTCATAGGACAAACTTAACTATTATTTCTAAAGCAAATACTTCAGCAGAGTCTACACATGATATGGAATCCTGCAAATTAAGTTATTTGTAGTCTAAAATATTTCTTTTACTTTTGCTTCACTAAATTATAAATTATGTAATATAATAAGAAATATTTGGGGCTCAGCACTTTGGAAACTGTATAAGCCAGAACATTTTCAGCATCAAGTGACAGAAAAATGTAAGTGAGAAGATCATAAAAGATAAATCTCCTGTTAAATCCAGGAATTTAAACATCATCATCAGGACTCTGTTCTCTTTCCTCCTTGACTTTGGTTCTGCTTTCCACTGCTTTGCCTCAGATCAGACAGGATTTAAAATGGCTGCAAGTATCCCTAAGACCATATGGATTACAGATGTCACAAACCTGAGGACTCTGAATTTGCCCACTGTGAGTTACATAGTCATCCCCATAGCAATCATTGAGGTCAGCGGGATGCAGCGCTCTGATTGGTCAGGCCTGGAGGGTGTTCTATGGAGGATTAGGAAACATAAATATGCAGCCAGGCCACACCAGTTGTTATGAAATTGGGGAAGAGATGGCTCCCATCTCTTAAAAGGAATCGGGGAAGAGATGCTGAAGAAGTTTATCTGTACATTTTCTTTTTCACTTCCCTCTGATGCTAAGATATCTAACCTAGTAGAATGAACTTTAAAGTTCTGAAAAGCATGTCTTTGAAGCCTTCCATAATCACATTTTAGAACCCTAAGTTATTTTAGGGAACATTGTCTGGCTTAAATCCTGAAAACTGGATCTTCCGGTGACACTTTAGATTTCCCAGTGACATCCATTTACTCCCTTTAATTGGCTCCAGAAATGCCTTCCTTCTGTAGGCAGAAACAAACACAAGCTGACACCCTTAAACCGAGTGTCAGGGACAGGCATGTACCCATGCATGGAACATCAGAGGTTACAAGGAGACCTAATGCCCGTCATTTCTCTCAGCCACACCCTCGTCTTAGAGAATATTCTCTGTCTGGTGCAGCCCTCCAGGCTAGGCAGCCTTAACCTTCAGACCCAAAGACAACTACTGCTGGGTCCTGGTCCTCAGGAGCCTGAGTCCTGATCAATTCCTGGCTGCTTGCTGCTGCTCCTCCAGCTCCATATTAGACAGTTACAAGTTACCAAGTACATTCAAATACTTGTAAACCTCCTTTGAGGCAGGGTATAGTTGTCATTTTATACAGATTAAAAACTAGTGCTGAGAAGTTAATTAATTGCCTGGCATGGCACAGGTAAGCAGGGAGCCAGGTCTTCCACCTAGGTCTCATGTTTTTCTCCCTATATCCAGCTTCCAGGTTCTCTCTGAGTCTGGCTCATCTTATGCCTGGCCTTGGATACTGCTCTCAGTCTTACCTTGTCCTATCTCATCTGCGTTCTCATCTCAGCTTCCTGCCCAACCGTCATACATTGCATAACTTTCTTCCCAATATGTTTGCTCTACAACAAACGGTATTATTTTTGGAGTGAGGTTTTTTGTTTGAGTTATTGTTCTAAGAAGGAAGTGAAGGCATGTAGAAGTAGACAAGAGGAGTCATGAAAGAGACAGCTCTCTCACCAGAACTATTAGCATTGCTCTTTATCTTTAGGAAGACAAAGAAAAGGTTTAAAAATGGAGGTCCAGAAACAACGGCTACTGTTCAGGGGGACACTACAATAACAAAAAGAGAGAGAGACTCAGTGTCAGATCTTTAAATGAAAGAATTGATATGAAGGACATTTGCTTTGGCACATCTAGAACATTCCATGCTCATGGATAGGAAGGATCAATATCATGAAAATGGCCATACTGCCCAAGGCAATTTATAGATTCAATGCCATCCCCATCAAGCTACCAATGACTTTCTTCACAGAATTGGAAAAAACTACTTTAAAGTTCATATGGAACCAAAAAAGAGCCCACATTGCCAAGAGAATCCTAAGACAAAAGAACAAAGCTGGAGGCCTCACGTCACCTGACTTCAAACTATACTACAAGGCTACAGTAACCAAAACAGCATGGTACTGGTATCAAAACAGAGATATAGACTAATGGAACAGAACAGAGCCCTCAGAAATAATACCACACATCTACAACCATCTGATCTTTAACAAACCTGACAAAAACAAGAAATGGGGAAAGGATTCCCTACTTAATAAATGGTGCTGGGAAAACTGGCTAGCCATATGCAGGAAGCTGAAACTGGATCCCTTCCTTACACCTTACACAAAAATTAATTTAAGATGGATTAAAGACTTAAATGTTAGACCTAAAACCATAAAAATCCTAGAAGAAAACCTAGGCAATACCATTCAGGACATAGGCATGGGCAAGGACTTCATGTCTAAAACACCAAAAGCAATGGCAACAAAAGCCAAAATTGACAAATGGGATCTAATTAAACTAAAGAGCTTCTGCACAGCAAAAGAAACTACCATCAGAGTGAACAGGCAACCTACAGAAT
This sequence comes from Mandrillus leucophaeus, assembly GCF_000951045.1. Lineage (NCBI taxonomy): Eukaryota > Metazoa > Chordata > Mammalia > Primates > Cercopithecidae > Mandrillus > Mandrillus leucophaeus. Next base: position 1,528,560 of record NW_012106631.1, read on the forward strand.
GGGAGAAAATTTTTGCAATCTACTCATCTGACAAAGGGCTAATATCCAGAATCTACAAAGAACGCAAACAAATTTGCAAGAAAAAAACAACCCCATCAAAAAGTGGGCAAAGGATGTGAACAGACACTTCTCAAAAGAAGACATTTATGCAGCCAACAGACACATGAAAAAATGCTCATCATCACTGGCCATCAGAGAAATGCAAACCAAAACCACAATGAGAAACCATCTCACACCAATTAGAATGGTGATCATTAAAAAGTCAGAAAACAACAGGTCCTGGAGAGGATGTGGAGAAATAGGAACACTTTTACACTGTTGATGGCACTGTAAACTAGTTCAACCATTGTGGAAGACAGTGTGGCGATTCCTCAAGGATCTAGAACTAGAAATACCATTTGACCCAGCCATCCCATTACTGGGTATATACCCAAAGGATTATAAATCATGCTGCTATAAAGACACATGCACACATATGTTTACTGTGGCACTATTCACAATAGCAAAGACCTGGAACCAACCCAAATGTCCATCAATGATAGACTAGATTAAGAAAATGTGGCACATATACACCATGGAATGCTATGCAACCATCAAAAAGGATGAGTTCATGTCCTTTGCAGGGACATGGATGAAGCTGGAAACCATCATTCTCAGGAAACTATTGCAAGGACAAAAAAACCAAACACCACATGTTCTCACTCATATGTGGGAATTGAACAATGAGAACACTTGGACACAGGAAGGGGAACATTACACACCGGGGCCTGTCGTAGGGTGAGGGGAGTGGGGAGGGATAGTATTAGGAGATATACCTAATGTAAATGACGAGTTAATGGGTGCAGCACACCAACATGGCACATGTATACATATGTAACAAACCTGCACATTGTGCACATGCACCCTAGAACTTAAAGTATAATTAGAAAAAGAAAAATATGAGAAAATAATATATTGTAATTTATTTGCAACATATTTAAGCTGCTTTTGTGGATGGCTTATTAATTAGGCCAAGAATTCAGCCAAGTCCCATTGATTTATGCAACCAAAATTCTTTGTTTAGGTTATGACGGATGATACATAAATGTTGATGATTAATCTTTTTTAAGTTTTCCCTTTTTTTAATTCCCAGAAGACTACAGTTTGTCTCAAGTGAGTTGAGTTGATGCTCTTCATAACCTAATTGTCATATTTAATTTATATTAAGTCAGAGACCTTCTCTCTAATCAATGATTACACACACACACACGCACGCACACACACACACACTCACAGAGCCTTGTAGTGAGCTTCTACAGCTGAGGATTTACCAACCACCAAAAATGACTTAAATCTGGGGTTTTACTTCCGGTATCTCCAGGTCAGAGTCTCAAGACTCTGTGGGGGTGGTGTGTGTGTGTGTGTGTGTGCATGTGTGTGTGTGTTTATGTGTGTGTGTATGTAAAGCCAAGTATGAAACCCTAAGATGTTATTAGATCCAAACCATGGAGTTTGGGATGGTGGTTTCTAGAACTAACGGATCAAAAATAGTTAAGTTCAAATATTTGTCAGGTTTGAAATAAACTGTAATGCTCTTCTAATACAGTAAAATGATTCTAGCAAAAATTCTACAGTAGAAGGTAATAATTATAACTCTCCAAGTGCATGTTGTTATATAGTTTAAAAAGTATAATCCATGGTGTGGAATGAGTTACTAAACTAGAAGATTGAGCTTCTGACACCAATTTTGCTGAAGTTACTAATACTGTGACCTTTGGCAATGACATCATCTCTCTGAGCCTCATTTTCACATCTATGAGTGGGAAGGATACAACCTGTTCAGAGGACTGTGGTGATGAAAAACTGTGACAAGGGAGGTAGCATAAGTGGCAGAGTGACTAGCACATGGTTCCTTCTTCTTTCCCAATTCTATTTAAGACCTAAACAGGATCAGTGAAATTCACCAAAATGTTCGAACATAAGTAGAGTCTAGAAAAAAACCATAATATAAACACATATATTTGAAAGATAGATAACAGCATTAAATTATTTCAATGTTGGAAAGTATAGTAATTTAAAATGAAACAAATTATTTCTGCTTTCTCAAGTATGCCCATGTCTTCTGTTTTTTTGTTTGTTTTTTGTTTTTGCTTTTGTTTTGTGAGACTGAGTCTCACTCTGTCGCCCAGGCTGGAGTGCAGTGATGCGATCTTGACTCACTGCAAGGCCCGCCTCCCAGGTTCCCACCCTTCTCCTGTCTCAGCCTCCTGAGTAGCTGGGACTACAGGGGCCCGCCACTGAGCCCGGTTAATTTTTTGTATTTTTTAGTAGAGACAGGGTTTCACCATGTTAGCCAGGATGGTCTCCATATCCTGACCTCGTGATCCGCCCGCCTTGGCCTTCCAAAGTGCCGAGATTACAGGCTTGAGCCACCACACCCGGCCCTCTTCTGTATTTTTGCAGTTACTTTCTGTTAGGGATATTTGTTTTAATGTAAATATTCCTTTTTACCTGATGAAATACTTCTTTGAGGGCATTCTTTCTAATAAAATTGTCACTTAAAAAATCATCACTAGCAATCTATCTTTTTTCACATTTTCTTCATCTTTACTAAGCCATTCAAGCATGGTTGGCATTTCTTATTCAAAACACATCGATAACATTGGCGACCAGAGAACATTTATCTTTTTTTGTCAAATTGAAGTCAGCTATTGTACTATTTGGAGTGTTAATGGAAAGCTTGTCAGATATTCAGATAATAATGAAACATGTTTATCAAAATCATTATGCTCAGAAAAAAGTTCAAGATTTCTAAAGTAATCGAAAACCAAAAATATTTGCAGATTATCTTAAGTCTTCAATTTCTAATGAAAAGAAAAAAATTAATATATGGCCACTACAGAACAAAACATACTAAATCCAGGTACAACATTATCGTTAATGTGAAAAGGTAAAACAGTGAAGATTATGCCAGCTTCTTGTTCCATAGTTAAGAAAAATCCATGTTTTAAATATTATCTCCCTCCTCAACAAGGTAAATTATTATTCATGTTAAATGTCATCCAAAGTAAAGAGTTTGCCTAAAATATATTTTCTCTTTTTCTGAATATGCTGAATTAGTGATTTGTATGTTCCCCATATGGGGAAGGAAATGTCATATTTTGGTTGAAAGTAACTTCCAATAGGCTACATGGGGGATATAAAAGATAAATTTTTAAAACAGTATAGTCAAAAAAAAAAAAAAGAAACAAAAAAAAACCTTCAGCCACTCTTCTACAGAGTTAGATGGATAAGAATATAGGTTGGATTGGTCATGGCTAATTACATTAAGAATTAAGCAACATCGGCAGGGTACGGTGACTCACGCCTGTAATCCCAGCACTTTCAGAGGCCAAGGCAGGTAGATCACCTGAGATCAGGAGTTTGAGACCAGCCTGGCCAACGTGGTGAAACCCTGTCTTTACAAAAATACAATTTAAAAAAACGGACATGGTGGTGCATGCCTGTAGTCCCAGCTACTCGGGAGGCTGAGGCAGGAGAATCATTTGAACCCAGGAGGCTAAGGTTCAAAAAAAAAAAAGCCAGGTGCAGAGGCTTACGCCTGTAATCCCAGTACTTTAGGAGGCCAAGGTGGGCGGATCACGAGGTCAGGAGTTCAAGACCAGCCTGGCCAACACAGTGAAACCACGTCTCTACTAAAAATACAAAAATTAGGTAGGTGTGGTGGCGGGCGGCTGTAATCCCAGCTACTTCGGAGGCTGAGTCAGGAGAATTGCTTGAACCCGGGAGGCAGAGGTTGTAGTGAGCTGAGATCGCGCCACTGCACTCCAGCCTGGGGGACAGAGCTAGACTCTGCTAGGGGGAAAAAAAAAAAAAAAGAGTTAAGCAAAGTCACCCAAAAAGAATAATTCCCAAGTCAGTGAAACATAAGTATAACCCAACTAAAGGTAGTAATATTGCTGAAGAAATTATGTATTAAGCAGAATGAAAGACAGATCGGCTAAAAAATCATAGGAGACTTTTAAAAACATTGGCAGTGCCTACACAGATGGTGTCAATAAAAAGCAGTAAATTTAGCCATCAAGCTCTCTGGTAGTAAATTGGTTTCCATCTAGGCCTGCATGGAGACAAAGTAGATCTGGCCATGCTGATAACTGGATTACAGTTCTTATCACACAGATAATGGTAAAGTAACAGGTTGGCATGATGATTTTATGCATTAGTTTTAAGAATTTGTTGGAAGTTTCTAATTTGTTTTTAACAATGTTGAACCCACCTGTGGAACTCACCAAATTAGGATTTTTAAGGCTGTCCAGCTGAGGACCAGCCCCTCAGCACAGCAAATCCTCCAAAATGACTTCACCCCAGGAAGTCTCTTCTCTCAGGGGACACCACTGCGTGTGCTCACCTGTGCCCCTGTACCTTTCCATGTGCTCTATTAGGGTGATGCTTGCACAGATGAGGGATCTTGACAAGATGGATTACTGAATGGATGGATCAGCAGTTTTCAAGATGAGAATTTGTTTCTGGTCTCTTTCCAATAAAGCATAGTTAGATTAGATTGGAGTGTACACCTTCCCAGAACAACTTAATACAATAACGATTATATAATTTGTCATTTTTCCTATGGTATCTTTATGTGCTTTGTTTTTATAATGAGCCAAGAGCCTCATGAAATTTAATTTAAGGGTTATTGAGGTAGTCTATTAAGAGTTATTGAGATAGTTATTGAGACAGACTATCGAGATAATCTAGCAACTTCTGCAGGGATAAAATGGAGTCACTTAGGGAAAGACATGTCACCGTTTTCCTGAGCAGATAAGATTTAAGTTGAATATCATCTGGCTCCAAAACCCTTTCATTAGTGTATGGCTTTTAAAGATACAATGTTACAGTAAAGACTAAATCATCTTGGTGGCTACAATTTCAGAATCATTTACTCCAATTCAATTTAACATAAGAAGCCTCTGTAGAACAATTGGCTTTCCAAACCCAAATTACAGAGTCAGCTGATAAACAATTAAATGAAATTCTGTCATTGACAGGAGGAGCTAGGCAGAGGAGGACAAAAAAGGGAGAGAAAGATGCCCAAATTTACTGAGGAAAAAAAAAGCCCAGGAAAGGAAGTGAGTATCGGCAGGTTAACCTCACATCCTTCTGAGAGACTTTTCTCTAGGAAGCTGATTTTCAAATTTGCTTGAAGATAAGAACTGACTAGAACACTTGTTTAAAATACTCTTAGGCCTCAGCCTACTAACCCATGGTATATTGGCAAAACCACAGTATATTAGAGAAGAAACCTGGTAACCTGGCAATCTGTGCCTATAACAAGTGCCTCACGTGATCCTCATCGGGTAAGTTTGAGCTAGCACTGTTATTCTGAGCTCTGGGAGTAGTAAGCCTCATTCTTAATAAGATGGTCCAGTTGTTGGAGTCAGAATATGAGCTCTGATTCAGATGAGCAGAACAAAAACATTAAGGCCTCACAGTTTGTGGCAAGAGCTTAAGTAGATGTAGTAATAACAAGTCCAGGTTGGGCACAGTGGCTCACACCTGTAATCCCAGCGTTTAGGAAGCTGAGGCTGGAGGATCCCTTGCAGCCGGGAGTTTGAGACCAGATCAGCCTGGACAACAGAGCAAGCAAGATCCTGTCTCCAAAAAAAAAAAAAAAAAAAAAATTAAAAAATTAGCTGGATGCAGTGGTGCACTGGTGCATGCCTGGAGTCCTAGCTGCTTGGGAGGCTGAGGCAGAAGGATCACTTGATCCCAGGAGATCAAGGCTGCAGTGAGCCATAATCACACTACTGCACTCAGCCTGGGTGGCAGAGCAAGACCCTGTCTCTTTTAAAAAAAAAAAAAAAAAAAAAATTCAAGAGAAGGCAGTTAAAGCCAGTTGCAATTAATTTAAATAAACAACAACAAAGCATCTCAATACCTGCAATATGGGTGCAAATCCCACTCTTTCAGTCACATTATTATCATCTATACAAAAGAAGTGATGATATCCAGTTTATAGATGTTATTATCAGAGCTAGTGTTTGAAAGTGCCACCTAAATATGAGCAATTATTATTACTAGGTAAAGGATACGAGAGCAAGTGCTGGTATCAGGACAAACGAGATGTGTCCCTACAAGTGGATGGGGAAATACTGCAATGTGAATGTAGAATGGAAAAATTGTGAGGTGTGTGTAAGTGGCAGCAGGTAGCAGGCCCCTCTGGTGGCCTAGAATTCACCTGAGACTATCATCTTCAGGCATAGGAATAAGAAAATGAGATTTTAGTTGAGAAGAAACTGGATAGCTGAGAGGTTACCAAGATAAGATTCCAGACATTTAAAAACAATCTTGGTACCCACTGCCTGGCAACAGGGTATGTGGTAGTAGCTTTGTGCAACATCAGTTATCAGCACTGAAACCAAAATCAGAATAGGAAAAGCAACATGAGCTATTCCTAACATTTCAGTTCCCCTTGGTCAAATGAAGGAAAGTTGAGCCTACAAACAGGTATAGAGTCCCAGCTGTAGAACACAGAGAGATGCAGGAAGCTAGAGGTTGTTTCAGGGGGCAGGTAAACCTTATTCAATCATGAAATGATGTTCAAGAGAGACATCTACTGGCCAGGAGCAGTGGCTCACAATTGTAATTCCGGCACTTTGGGAGGCCAACGTGGGAGGGTCTCTTGAGCCCAGCAGTTCGAGACCAGCCTGGGCAACATAGCAAGATGCCTCACTATACAAAAAAAAAAAAAAAAAAATTGAAATGGAGTCTCACTCTGTTACCCAGGCTTGAGTGCAGGGGCGCAATCTCAGCTCACTGCAACCTCTACCTCCCAGGTTTAGGCAATTCTCTGCCTCAGCCTCCCAAGTAACTGGGATTACAAGTGCGTGCTACCACATTCAGCTAATTTTTGTATTTTTAGTAGAGAAAGAGTTTCACCATCTTGGCCAGGCTGGTCTTGAACCCCTGACCTCGTGATCCACCCACCTCAGCCTCCCAAAGTGCTGGGATTACAGGTGTGAGTCAATGCACCCGGCCTACAAAAAAAATTTTTTTTAATTAACCAGACATGATAGCTCATGCCTGTAGTCCCAGCTACTCAGAAGGCTGAGATAAGAGGATCACTTGAGCCCAGGAGTTTGAGGCTGCAGTAAGCCGTGATCATACCTAGGTGTGATCATACTCCAGCCTAGGTGATAGAGTGAGATTCTCTCTCCAAAAAAAAGAGAGAGAGACGTCTGCTGCCAGCAAAAAGATCCTAGATCTATCCATAGGTTTAAAACACACATGGCTTTAGATGTCAGGTAGATGAGGAAATGTATAAGGGCACAGGGTCTCAGAAAATGGAAAAATGCAAATATTGTTTAGTATTTAGAATGCAATCACTGAAAGGCAGTCTAACTCAGATTTTTAAAAATTACTAACAAGCAAAACTGGTCTCTGGGCTAAATTAAATCCCAGGAGACCAGGTTCTTACCATGAATGGCCCAAAGAAGACAGAACAGATACAAATACGTAGTGTGATGTATTCAATAATATTAAAAGTTATTTTTTTAACTTCAGATTCAGACTTAAGGAACATTCAGTTAGCACCTACTATAACCCAGGAATGAGGCCCTCCTATATTCATGTGCATGGAAAAGGGGAAGAACAAGGTTACTTGAATCAAAACACTTTGACAATCTCATTCCCCAGAAAGCATCTCAAAATTCTGATTTCATGTCTACAATAATAATAATGACAGTAGTAGTAATAACAATTATGCAAGGTAATTAAGTAAAATGTTCTAAAGTAATGTAGGGATAACAATTATACCTACACATATTGTAACTCTAACTTTTTAAATGTAAGTATACTCTTTTGCAGAATTAATTGTATCCTAGGCATTAAAAAACTTAAACCATCCCAACTGAAAACACTTAAAAGATAACATGAAAATCCCACTGCTCCATGCTGACAACTGATATTCGAGATCTTGCATAAGAATTCTAACCTTCTTGGCAGTATTCACAATGACTTTTAAATATCTGCCTTCATGTTACATTTAAAAACACTTCTTGAAAAACAATGAGAGTAGAGTGCCCTCTAGAGTCTTATTTGTGTTTTGTTTTTTGGGTGTTTTTTTGTTTGTTTTTGCTTTTTGTTTTTGTTTTTTTGGTCCCCAGATGGAGTTTCGCTCTTGTTGCCCAGACTGGAGCGCAATAGTGTGATCTTTACTCACTGAACCTCTGCCTCCTAGATTCAGGCAATTCTCCTCCCTCAGACCCCTGAGTAGCTGGGATTACAGGCGCCCGCCATCACACCCAGCTAATTTTTGTATTTTTAGTAGAGATGGGGTTTCACCATGTTGGCCAGCCTGGTCTTGAACTCCTGATCTCAAGTGGTCCACCCACCTTGGCCTCCCAAAGTGAGGATTACAGGCATAAGCCACTGCACCTGGCCTTGCATTTTTAATGCCAAATTAGGAGGGTAGATATTTTGTTCATTTCTGGCTGCAGTCATTGAAATTGAGAAACGTGACAAATTTGACTATTGCTGCTACAAAAATGTATGTCTTTACAAAATTTAGTATGATCTTTTTCCTCCCAAGAGAAATATCTTTGAACACTATCTATCTACCTAGTTAGAACAGACAAAAAAATTAAAGATTTGTATTGAAAATGTGTTAATTTGTATTCTACTTTCTATGTCCTACACATATAAATTTATTCAAAGGAATTCCAGTATCAGTATGACTATTTCATCTTTTGTGTGCACTTTTTTAAACCTTATACATTCATTTCAGTCCATAAGTCAGTCCATAAGTCACCAAAAGGGAAACAATATTTGTTAATCTAACACTTGAGACTCCTACCTAAAATTTATACAATGCATTTGGGTAACTGATAAATGCTTTTACACACAGGTGCATTAACATACACTGATTAAAATAAAGGCATAGCTAGAAATGTCTTTGCCCCGCTTAAGACATACAGATCATCACAAGGCTGTGATGGCAGGCCTAATGGGAATATGTGAAGCCTAAAGCTGCAAACTTGGAATCTGCAGTTTAACAAGGGATAGGCTTTGCTTTAACATCTAGCACTCCACTATTTATCAAGAAAGTCAGAGATCCAACATACTTAGATCTAAAATGGGATAATATTGACAGCTGAGATTATTATATATTTTTAATATATCAATTGTAAAAACATATAGAATGGCTGTATAAATCATAAAGAGCAATGCATATAAGGTATTTTTTCTGTTTTTCACATAAAATGGAGAGTTCAGCCAAGTGAGGTCATCCTTGAATAAAAACATGATGCATTCTCCCAGTATTATTGCAGACTGCTCTTCAAGCTTCTTTGCCAATGTTTTCTCCTCACATATGTATTACCTGTCCCTTGACTGTAAGCGTTTTAAATATTCTTTGGGACTCTTCCCTATGACTGTCTAATTTCACTGTTGCAATTCTCCCTAGAGAAATTTTTCCTTCTCCGGTCTTTAGATTCCTTTTGCAGTCAAGAAACACACTTACCTCACCAGATCGACCTCGACCTCCTACGATCTGGATCCCTATTTCAACTGCCTATTTTACACCTCCTTCATCCTCAGCATCAGAGGAACCCTAGGCCTGAGATCAAAGACATACAACAGAGATCTGAGGCAAGATGTTGTCAGTACAAAATGAGTCAAAACATGCATGGAACTATCCTCCCCAGCCACAGCTAGATACAAAGGTATAGCTCAGAGCATGTGAGGTGGGGCACATCCTCTTGATGCAGTCCACCCCTGGCACCCTTGAGACCCACTTGTACCCTACATTAAATGCAGTTCATCACTGAGTGTTCAAGGTGGTGACCTCTTCAAAAAGCTTCATATACAATAGTTACAGGCAGAAACTACAAATGCTGCAACTGGTACCCAAATCGTAATTCATATTCATCTTTTCACTTCTCCATTACACTTTATAATTTCTCTCTCCCTTTTGTCCATCAGGTTGCTCAGTCCCTCTTTTGCTGATATAGGGTGTTTGCCTAATGGAGTCACCCAAACCTTCAGCTGATTCGGAGTTCTTAGTTGTTTTGTTCTTACCATGCTATGGTCACTGCAATTGCTGGTTCATCATCGTCACCAGACATGGACACACAAGTGCATCTCATGAGTTCTACTGTGTAGTAGCAACTCTAGCTCTTCAGGATCATGGGGCTCATTTCCCCCAGGAATATACTTCTTTTTTGGCTGCCATTCTACTGGCATGAGGAGCCCATAACATAGGAATCACTTTTGACCCTTTTGAAGTAGTCACTATTGCAGGTTGAGTGGGCACTTACCATATTGCTGAGGGCAAATATTTCCTAACATAGCAGAGCTAATTTGTTTAAAAAGGGAAAATGTGAATTCCATCCTGAGGTGGACTTCAGGATGATGGGGAGAGGAACCAATTCTGTTTCCATGTCTTGCTTCCTGGATCTATATATTTTAGCCATGAGAGACATCTCGTTATATATTACTAATGATTTAAGGCAATTCTGAAGGATATTGACTAAACCACTCCATAATTTTAATCATCTAGTTTTTTTTGAGGGATGTGGTACATGGCAGGACCGGAAGACTATTTGCCCACACACTTGCTTACTCACCTCTTTCTCTATGAAACTAGGCTCTTGATCTGACAGGATGTTTACAATATTGCTTTTGTAAATCATACATTCTGTAAGAGCTTGAATGAGGTATTGCAGAAACCCTGTTATCAAGGAAGGAAACCCATATCTAGAAAAGATAGTAACTGAAGAATCACTTTCATCTTCAGGATGGAAGGGGATTGATGTAATCAATTTGACATCGAGTGATTAGCTAATCTCCTTGAGAGATGGGAACATATCATCAATGGCTGCTTCTGAAAGGCCCAGCATTCAACAGCACTAGTAGCCAGATCAGCTGGGATGAGTAGGCCTTCACGTTATTAAGCTCAGATACAAGTCTTTACCTCCACCATCATTGCTGTTCTGAAACTCTGAAACTTTATAGGGTCTTTCTCCCAGCTTCTGACACAAATGTGCCTTACTGGGGCAACTAGGGTACTCTCTTCTTCCTGCACATCAGATCCATCATCGCCACCAGACACGGACCAGTTGGCACAATGGCATCAATGTAGTGGACAAATGAAATGATCTGTGAAATATTAAAATAATCAGAGTCCCTGCAGACTATATTTTCATAGACAATAGGAGTGTTAATAATGCCCTGTGGAAAATAGTGACTGTATACTACTGTCCATCTAACATAAAAGTGAATTAATTATGAAACTCTTGATTGATAGAGATTGAAAACAATGCAGTTGTTAGACCAATACCAAGTACCAGAGGCTATATTAGTTGATTCTACTGGAAATAAAATGCCTGACACCACTGCAATTGTGCCCACCACTTGGTTAAGTTTGTGGTAGTCCACCAGCATCTACCAAAATTCCTATCGTTGTTGCGTGGGTCAAACAGGTGAATTGGAAAATAATGTGTTGGAAGCAACCCTGCATTCTTTAAGTCTTTGGGAGTAGCACTAACCTCTGCAATTTCTCCCAGGTTGCAGTTTCACTTCAGATTCTTTTTCTTGGTGTGGGGAGTTGGACTCACTGTAAGATATATTTAGGTCAGGACTCTATTTAGCATCTGCTCTTACAAGGTGTCACTCTAACTAGGGATCATAGTAATATTCCTGTTTAAAATGTCCCCTGTTTTATTTTAAGTGCCAGCTCAGATCATTTATCCAAAGTCCTTTGAAAAGCCTTTTTTCAACATGTAATCTGATATATGGCTTTAAGTCCTTTTGGGGCAGGAATGGAGACATATTTATGGCATACCCATGAAGTAACCTCTCAGCGTCCTTCCTCAAGTGAACCCAGCCTTCCCTTCAATGAATGGGCTCTGGCTCTGTGAACTAGCTCAGATCTCTCTAGCTCAGTCCGGAATCTATTTTTCATAGTCCATATCCCATCTGACAGTCTTCTGTCCACAACTCTTTTTTTTCCATTTGTTGATGTTAACAAGCTGTACCCTAATGGGCTTTCCATGTCTCTTCTATCGGGAGCACTATGCGGTATGAACCCTTGCCACAGGTCCCAGTGGGTCAAGGCCTCCTGGGCATTCATCTGGCCTTTTTGCCCATTTATTACGTCTAAGGTGCCACCATTGGGCCTCAGAAATTCTGGAATCCTACCATTCCCATTTTGTCCAGGAAACCACAGATGCCAATCCCCAACTCTCAACCATAGTGTAAAGAGGATAGTAACTACACAGCTTCTCGAAGATGCCAATGTCTGCCTCAAGGTGCATTCCTTATTGCTTTAGTGAATGAAGTGTCATCAAGGCTCTCCCCAGGAACAGAGGCAGTAATGAGAGTTTTCTAGTCTCATATAATAAATCCATTCTAACATTCCCACTTCCCTGAGCTTCTAACTCCATTCCTCAATACTCTGTCAAAAGATTCTGGCTTCTCTAACTAGCCTCAAAGAGCCATCCTAGCAGGGCATTATGATGGACTCCAGGTGTTTTCACTAGGATGTTAAATCTTGAGTCATGGGAAAGTGAACCCAAGGCAATAAACTCTCCACTTACCAGCCTTATATTCCGCACCAAGCCCCTACAAGATCTACTTCCACACCTGTTTACCTAGTTCCTGTTGGTACAGCGTATCCAGATCCTGCAATCCTTTAAGGAGTAAACTATTTCCCCCAGACTTTTCTCCTCAAGTAATACTCAGATTTGACCCTTATTTCTTTCTAGCCTCTAGACAATGAGAGAAGGAAGGAAAACATGCATCATTTTGCAAGGCATTTGCCTGTGTTGAGGTCTTTCATGCAAAGTTTTCTTTCCCCCCAGGCAAGGAGAGGATACTCGCCTCTAGCCAGTAGGTGGAGGTCACCTCTGCCAGCATAGGAGAATAAAGGGTTCAAAATTCTCTGGCACATCCACCAAATGTCTTCATTCCGGTTCTCAAGTTTCCATGATCTGAGCCCTGAATCTAATTTAGGAAACCTGCCAAGGCTTCTCGCTCCATCTCCCTTGCATCTAGACCACCCTCACAATTAAATTCCAGTCCCAATCTATTCTTTGGCTGCAGGAGATAAAGATCACTTCAAAAACTGCCTTGAAGGCCTGCTGGGTTTCACAGTGTCCTGATTGATGGTTGGCTGACCTGACCCTGTGGTTATCCTTCATCAAGCCTTTTAAAGCAGTTAGCAAAGGCCAGACAATTATACAGTCCTTATTATTTCCCCTACATCTTCTATTACTGTAGCTGCCAGTATTTTACCTTCTACCTGTTGCAAGTGCAATACACTATAGGTAAGATTCTTAGCCATCATGATACCACATTACCCCAGGAGTTATCACCATTCCACTGAGCACCAACACATCAGTTTTCTTCCAAAAGACCTCTGAGACACATGAAGTACAGATTTAGAAATGAAGTACAGATCTATATTTGATAGTAATGAAAATAACATTCATTACAATCAAAACCTCTAAAAATCTAAGTGGTTTGACTCTATCTTACTTTTGTCAAGCAGCCAACTTGTGATTTAGCTATAATGCACATTCTATGGTAATTTCACTTTGAAACTATAAAAATGGAAAGATGGGAAAAGCAAAAGAAAATCATCACTTTCATCACTTAGCTATACTGGATGAGGTCAGTATCAGGAATATAGACTGATGACCAATAAAGTAAGACAGACTCTACTCTGAGTCCTGGGATGAGATTTTAAGTTCTGCAGAAAATGAAAACAAATCTTTAAAATGTCCTTTTACTTAGTCTTCAATGAGTAGCTGTACCTAAAACAAGAAAAGCCTATTTGCAGAAATTCAAATAATCATTAAACTGTATTAGGCATACCATATTTGTATTCCTTCATTTATTTTTATTTTATTTGAAAACTTTCCAATAGTTCAAAAATATATGCTGGTATTATCCCATTTAATTTTTAAATATTCATACAGTATGTCCTGAAAACACATACTGAAATACAGCTTTGCCAGACTTAGGATGGTGTGATTAGTCATTTTCTTCTTTTCTCTTATGTATGTTTTCTAAATTCCTTACAGTAAAAATGTACTCTATGCAGAATAAAACACAACTGGCCTGGCACGGTGGCTCACGCCTGTAATCCCAGCACTTTGGGAGGCCAAAGTGGGCGGATCACAAGGTCAAGAAATTGAGACCGTCCTTGTCAACATGGTGAAACCCCCTCTCTTCTAAAAATGCAACAATTAGCTGGGCTTGGTGGTGCGCGCCTGTAGCCCCAGCTACTTGGGCGACTGAGGCAGAAGAATCACTTGAACCCAAGAGGCAGAGGTTGCAGTGAGCCGAGATTGCACCACTGCACTCCAGCCTGGTGACAGATCGAGACTCTGTCTCAAAAAAAACCCCAAACAACACAACTACATTACATTAAATTTTTTCAACCGCATTTAGAATATCGAACAGTTGCTTGAGCCAGGTAATGTGTCAGGCATATATTCTGTTATCCTACCTCTACCAAATATTCCAACTTAGTCCTTATATGTAACACTATTACAAATATAAATATCCAGTGAAGATGATGTCAGCCCTAACAACAAAAGTGATTAAGGATAAACAAATACATAAATATTTGCGAGACCTTAACAAAATCTTAAAGTGGGCAGGATTTATTTTATATTGATACTCTACCTTCTCTTTCTATACTTTTTCACTAATCCGTGCCCATCTTTTCACCATGTATCCAATGGTCTTAAGCTGTAGAGCTTCTGTGGCATCAGAAAAAAAACCAAAAACACCTAATTTATGTTTCCATGGGCATATGTTATTTCTTCTAGGAATATTTACATTATAAAAATAAATATTAATAATAAAAAACAGTGAAATTTTAGGCATTAGCAGGAGATATATTTTTTGCTTCTAATTCTCCTAAAATCAACCATGCGGGAAGCCTCAGGTGGCTAAAAACATCTCTAAGTTTAGCTGTCCCTTTGTAAATGAGAGATCATCAGGAATAATGTGCTATAATGCCTTCTTTATCAGATAGAGACCATTTACTGCGTAACTTTGGAAAACTTATTCAAGACTTCTGAGCCTGAGGTTTTGTAGCTATAAAATGGGAATAATATCTACCCTGCAAGGCAGTTGTGAGAAGAAGAGTAATGGCATAATGTGTGTATTGCATAGTACCTAGCACACAAACAGCTTCTCAGTAAAAAAAAAAAAAAAAAAAAAGTTTTCTTCCTGCCTTTCCTCCTGTGTTAGTTTCCTAGGGCTGCCATAACAAAGCACCACAAACTACGTGGCTTAAAATATCAGAAAAATATTCTCCCATTTCTAGAGGTTAGAAGTAAGTCCAAAGTCAAAGTATCAGCAAGGCTGGTTTCCTCTGAAGGCTCTACAGGTGAATCTGTTCCATGATTTTCTCCTAGATTCTGGTGATCACTGGCAGTCCCTGACATTCCTTGCCTTGCAATTGTATCGCTGCAATCTCTGTCCCAGCCACCACATGGTATTTCTCTGTGTGCACCTTTGCCCTCATATGGCCTTATTAGAAGGACACTAGTCATTGTATTTAGAGCCTACTCCAATCTTAACCTCATCTTAATTTGATTATAGGTACAAAGATGCTGTTTCGAAACTAAGGTCACATTCATAAGTTCCAGAGGTTTGAATTTCAACATATCTTTTTAAGTGACACAATTCTACCCACAGCATCCTGATTCTACAATGACAAAGCATAGGTGGATTCCACAGTGTAACTGAGAGACTAACCTAAGTAAAGATGATTGAAGGAGTGGTACTCTATTAATAAGTAGAACAAGAACATGGCAGAAGTAGCTCAATAATTGAGAAATGTTTGTCATTTTGTGCTGAATACAGCACACATGTATACAAATAGTATACGTTCTCTCAGTCATTCAACATTGTATCAGTTCAAGGGCAAAATCCTTTTGGATATGAGATGTCCAGAAGTTTTTCTTGGTATGCATACAAACGCATTTTACTGCCATTTCCCACTCCTTCTTAAATTCTATTACACTTTCAAACACTAGCAAATCTTTTTTCCCATTTTGAAAAAACGACTAAATTTCTGCAAATTCTCACTGCAAGCCGTCATACTACTGACAGGCACTGGAACACAGAATTGAAAGAAATACTCATTTCTTACTACACTCTTTTTACTTATTTTAATTTATCATCTGCCCATATTACCTATTTAAAATAATTGAATTTTAAAAGTTACCTGATATCGATCCACTTCTACCATCTTTCTCTGTATTTGTAAGTTCCATCTACTTAAAAAAAACCTCTTGCCAAGAAAAATGTCTTCATCAATCTCCAAAGCTCATGAATATTTCTATTCTGGATATTTTTGTCATTCTTTCTTAGAAAATTTGTCTCTAGACAATGAAGTGTTGTTAAGGAATAGTCTAAGTGTGAAAGGCTGAGAAATCTTTGAATAAATCTGTTAACTGGACTGTTTTACATTTGTTCCCTTTATAAATAAGATTTGTAGCCTCATAAAACTACAAGGAAAATATGAAGCAGACAAGAAGCATATGCCAAATTATAAATGATAGGACATAATAGAAAATAAAATGAATTCATAAAGACTTGTACATAAATCTAGAGGAAAATGAAACAGTCATTCTTTGAAATGAGTTCAGAGTTGCACAAAATAAGATTATATCCCTCCAATTCTATAAAGTTATGTCTCTATTATTTTATGAAAATATGAGCTATATTTATAAACTCTTTCTACTCACATGGCAGTGAAAAGGTTATATGAAAGAGCTTGAACTCAAAATTCCTTGGTTGAATTCCCAGTTCTACCCAATTCTACCTGCATAATTTCAGGAATCACCAACTTTGGTATTCCTTTCCTCACTTACAAAACTGCTGCTAAGCATTATGAGATATATATGTAGCATGATGCCTTGTAAACTGTAAATGTAGGTATGGCTAATAAATAGAAATGTAGGTATTAATAATAAAAATCACATCTCCCAAAGGTAAAACAAAATACTATAAAAATGTTTTTTCTGTCACTTTAGGATTATCTAATGATCTCATAACTTTGTAAACACTCTAACATATTCAAACTGCAAAAGAATAAAATTATACCAGAAACTATTGCGCTAACAGCAAGACATTAGTAAAACTTTACAATAAATTACCAAATATATCATGGGCATGGCTGGATGTGTGTGTGTACATGTGGCTTTGAATATAGCCGAAACATCAGCTGTAAACCAGTGAAACTCAGAAGCTCTTGGATTAAAATTCATAAATTATCCAGCTACTGAAGAGCACATGAAAAAGATGGTCCCCAGCCTTACTTAAGAAATGAGGCTGAAACCAAACTATCAATGTAAGGCATATGGCAGTTTAAGGTATATGCAAATATTTAGGAAAAAAAAAGATTCATTGACACCTTCAGATGATGCCATGAAACAAGAAAGAAAATGCTCCTCTGAGAGAGTAGAAGAAAGAGGAGAGTGACACTCTACATATATGCAGGAGATGTGAGAGTCAGAATCCTAAAATGATCCCATTGCCCCTCATCCTGTATAACCCTATTCCCTTGTGTGTGGGGAGAACCTATGAATATAAGATTCTCCTTATATTCAGTGACTGTTACATTGCATGACAAAAGAGATTTTGCAGATATAATCAAGGTCCCAAATCTGTTAACTGAGTAAATCAAAAGGTAGTTTACCTTAGTTGTTCTGACCTAATCAGTTGATCCCTTCAATGCAAGAATTTTCTCTGGTTGGCTTAAGAGAAAGAAAGCAAATACTGTAGCCATGTGGCAAGCTGTCTACAGAGAGGGATGGCCTTTAATTGCTTAGTGAGGTGCCCAGACAACAGCTAGTAAGAAAACATGGACATCGGTCCTGGAGCTGTGAGAAATTAAAATCTGTCAACAACCTGAACGAGCTTGTAAAAGGACCCCAAACCCAGATAAAAACCACAGCACAGCTGTCACTGGGATTGCAGCCCTTAAGACTCAAACAGAGAATTCAGCTAACCTGTGCCCAGACTCCTCACCCTGGAAATCCTGGGACAATAAATTAGCAGTGTTTTAAGCTTCTCACTTTGTAATAATTTGTTACACAGCAATAGAAAGCTAAGACAGTAGCAGAACTGTGGAATCTGACTTCCCTCTCCAAATGCCTAGTATTGGCTTTTGTTTTTGAAGAAAGCATACACAAAAACATAGCTTCTGAATGACATGTTTGACATTTAAATGTTTATGCCTAGTGAGTTGACATTAACAGATGTTTAAAAACAGCAATTTTGTCATAAATCAATTCTCCTCCGTTGCAGAGTAATTTCTTCCTGTTTATCACAGAGATTTAAAAGATTCTTAAATATTCAAGTTGACATCTCTTCTGGATAATTTAAGAAGTTACACCAGATTGCAAGCTTTAATCGCTTTGCATTTAGGCGTATAATTTTCTGAGATTTTTATGCCTGACAGAAATGCTCTTACCTAATATATGCCCATATAGTAGAAAGAATAATAGAATTTAAATCAACAATTATTCAGTGGGCACCTTCTCTGTATCAGATATCAAGTTAGGTGCTGGAATCAAAGACAAATTCCCAACCATTGATTACAAGCAAAGATATGGTCAATGGTGAACTGTTAGAAACACTGCCATTAAAAGCAGATACAAAGTACTCCCCATGACTACATTATCTGATGTGGTACTAGACATTGTCCTAACCATGAAGCAAAACAAGAAAAAATAAAAATATGGAAGGGTTGGAAATAAGGGAAACAAAAATTGACATTATTATCAGACAATGTGACCACCTACATAAAAATCCTACAAGAAACTATAGACAAATTATTACAGTAATTGGATGTAATGTACCCAAAATATTCCTAAACTAGGAATAAAGAGGTGTATAATATAATTTTAAGAAATATCCTTTGTAAAGGCCGGGCGCGGTGGCTCAAGCCTGTAATCCCAGCACTTTGGGAGGCCGAGACGGGTGGATCACAAGGTCAGGAGATCGAGACCATCCTGGCGAACCCGGTGAAACCCCGTCTCTACTAAAAAATACAAAAAACTAGCCGGGCGAGGCGGCAGGCGCCTGTAGTCCCAGCTACTCGGGAGGCTGAGGCAGGAGAATGGCGTAAACCCGGGAGGCGGAGCTTGCAGTGAGCTGAGATCCGGCCACTGCCCTCTAGCCTGGGCGACAGAGCGAGACCCCGTCTCAACAAAAAAAAAAAAAAAAAGAAAAGAAATATCCTTTGTAATAATGGCAACAAAAATGTCAGGTACCTAGAAATAAATGTAGCAAAGGATATGTGAGACATTATAAGACTTTACGGAATTACATTAGAGGAGACAAATTAACATAAAGACACACATTCTGCCCAAATTAATGCGTAAAACTGATATAGTTTCAACTAAAAATCCAAAGAAAATTTTACTTATTCAACCAGCCGATTCTAAAATTTATATGAAAAAAATCAAAGGGCCACTAATAGCCAAAACCATTTTGAAAAAAAAATATATATATATATGAAAAATATGACAGGGGAGAGGGGGCTTACCCTACCTAACATGAAGACTTATAATACAGTTTAAATGGTATACTATGACCTCAGAAGTAAATAGAACAGAAGAAAGAACCAAAAACAGGTATGTCTTGAGAAACTTGATATTTCACCATAAGGAAAAGCTGAAATATCAAAAAAAAAAAAAAAGTTTGTTAGTAACTGGTTATCCAGTTATCTCAAGATAACTAAAAACCTACATATTAAAAGGAAATTTTTATACAGAAGAGCTTAAACAAATTTAAAAAGATAAAAAAAACTTTTTCCCAAATAGCCACAGCAATCCTAAACAAACGGAACAAAGCTGGAGGCATCACACTACCCTGCTTCAAACTATTCTACAGGGCTACAGTAACCAAAACAGCACAGTACTGGTACAAAAACAGATACATAGACCAATGAAACAGAATAGAGAGCGCAGAAATAAGCCTGCACATCTACAACCGTCTGATTTTTGACAAAGTTGACAAAAACAAGCAGTGGGGAAAGGACTCCCTATTCGATAAATGGTGCTGGAGTAACTGGCTAGCTACATGCAGGAGATTGAAACTGGACCCTTCCTTACACCATATGCAAAAATCAACTCAAGATGGATTAAAGACCTAAATGTAAAACTCTAAAAACCCTGGAAGACAACCTAGGCAATATCATTCTGGACATAGAAACAAAGATATCATGATGAAGATACCAAAGCAATTGAAACAAAAGCAAAAATTGACAAATGGGATCTAATTAAACTTAAGAGCTTCTGCACAGCAAAATAAATTATCATCAAAATGAACGGACAACCTACAGAATGGGAGAAAAATTTTGTAAACTATGCATCCGACAAAGGTCTAACATCCAGCATCTACAAGGAACTTAAACAAATTGACAAGAGAAAAACAAACAACTCCATTAAAAAGTGGGCAAAAGACATAAACACTTCTCAAATGAAGACATTTATGCGGCCAATGACCATATTTTAAAAAGGTCAACATTACTGATCAATAGAGAAATGCAAATCAAAACCACAATGAAATGCCATCTAACACCAGTTAGAATGGCTATTATTAAAAAGTCAAAAAATAATACACACTGGCAAGGTTGCAGAGAAAAAGGAACACTTACACACTGTTGGTAGGAGTGTAATTTAGTTCAATAATTGTTGAAAGCAGTGTGGCAATTGCTCAAAGACAGAAAAACTATTCAACCCAGCAATTCCATTACTGGGTATATACCCAAAGGAATATAAATACTTCTATCGTAATGACACATTCATGCATATGTTCACTGCAGCACTATTAATAATAGCAAAGACATGGAAACAACCTTAATGCCCATCTATGGTAAACTGGATAAGAAAATGTGGTACATATATACTATAGAATATTACGCAGTTATAAAAATGAATTAGATCATGTACTTTGCAGGAACATGCATGGAGCTGGAGGCCATTATCCTTAGCATACTAACGCAGGAACAGAAAACCAAATACCTCATGTTCTCACTTACAAGTGGGAGCTAAATGCTGAGAACACATGGACACATAGAAGGGAACAACAGACACTGGGGCCTAGTGGAGAGAGGAAAGTGGGAAGAGGGAGAGAATCAGGAAAAATAACCAATCAGTACTAGGTTTAGTACATGAATGACAAAATGATCTGTACGATAAACCCCCATGACATGAGTTTACCTATAACAAACCTGCACATGTACCCCTGAACTTAAAAGTTAAAAAAAGGAAAAAGCTCTATAAGATCTCCTAAAATAAACCATAAGAAAGTAATTTATAAAAATTTAAAATTTTTGAAAATTAAGAGTCCCCATTTTCAAAAGTGAAAAGACCAGACATAGACTAAGAAAACTTATCTGAAACTCTTTTATGTAGCAAATGATTAATATCCCAAATACATTTTTTTAAAAAACTTTGGTAAGAAAAACAGTCCAAAAGAATAATGGGCAAAAATTGGAAAAAGTACTTGACTTTACTAGTAATGAGGGAAACACTAATGAAAGCTACAGTGAGATTTTTTACACATCCATCCAATAAATAAAAATTTTAAAATCAAGTAATAGTAAACCCATGTGCAGTCTGGTGCAAGTCACTTTGGACAACAATTTGAGAACATCTGATAAAGTTGAAGATGCACAGATTCTATAACTTGTAGTTCTGCTGCTAAAGAAATTTTTGCGAATATGCCCAAGGAGTCATATACAAACATTACTTGTAAGAGTAACACATTTGGATACAACATAAACGCCCATCAATGACAGAACAGGTATGTAATTTGTGGTATATTTATACTTTGGAAACCACATGGCTATAAAAAGAATAACACAGAACCACATGTACTAAAATAGGAAAACCTCACAGTGGCAGAAGGATAACTAAAGTACTAACATTTATTTGAAGTTTTGAAACTCCACTATATTGTTATGGGATGAATACAAGTGTAGTTAAAATAATGGCATGCACTTGGCATGAAATGATAAGTACCAAATACAGAATAGTGGTTCCTTTGGTTTGAAGAGGAAAGAAGGAGGGAATTTGATTGAGTTTAACGTTTAAGAGAAAGACACCACTGCCCATCTAAATAACTGGGTGTCTGGCAAAAAGAAATATCCTTACCCTAAAATGAGTTCTAATTAATTAATGCACTTGGATCCATGGAAGCTCTGGATCAAAAATATCAAAGCCTTCATAATGCCAAGAAAGTGCTAGCCAGAGTGATTTCTGTTTTGAAATTATTCTAATGAGATACGTAAGTCAAATAACAATATCTCTTTTTCATTCTCGGGCTTAAAACAATACATATTACAATAATGGCATGTGGCACAATTATTTTTCTCAAAAAAAAGTAAACTCAAAATACAAAATAGTTGTCAAGGGTAGTTGTTAGAACATCTTCTTTTAAAGTTTATAAAGAATTTTCTTGAAAAATTTTGATCAAATCAAACATTAATTTGTTTTTTCCAAATGGTTTTGTTATGAAAAATTATAAACATATAGAAAATTGATAAAATACTACAATAAACTAGATTTTTTCAGTTTCACTTTTAAGTTTTCAGTAAAAAAGACTTCAGAAGTATAAATTTTCTTGTCATAAAAAATATACATGCTTACAAAAACAAAAATTGACAAATGGGATCTAATTAAACTAAAGAGCTTCTGCAGAGCAAAAGAAACTATCATCATAGTGAACAGGCAACCTACAGAATGGAAGAAAATTTTTGCAATCTGACAAAGCCCTAATATTCAGAATCTACAAGGAATTTAAACAAATTTACATGAAAAAGACAAACAAGCCCATCAAAAAGTGGGCAAAAGACATGAACAGACACTTCTCAGAAGACATTTATGTTGCCAATAACCATATGAAAAAAAACTCAACATCACTGATCATTAGAGAAATGCAAATCAAAACCACAATGAGATACCATCCCACACCAGTCAGAATGGCAATTATTAAAAAGTCAGAAAACAACAGATGCTTGTGAGGCTGTGGAGAAATAGGAACACTTTTATACCGTTGGTGGGAATGTAAATTAGTTCAACCATTGTGGAAGACAACGTGACGATTCCTCAAAGATCTAGAACCAGAAATATCATTTGACCCAGCAATTTCATTACTGGGCATATATCCAAAGGAATATAAATAACTCCATTATAAAGATACATGCACACGTATGTTCATTGCAGCACTATTTGCAATAGCAAAGACATGGAATCAACCCAAACGCCCATTAATGATAGACTGGATAAAGAAAATGTGGTACATATACACTACAGAATACTATGCAGCCATAAAAAGGAATGAAATCATGTCTTTTGCAGCAACATGGATGGAGCTGGAAGTCATCATTCTCAGCAAACTAACACAGGAACAGAAAAACAAACACCCCATTTTCTCACTTATAAATGGGGAGCTGAATAATAAGAACGCATGGACACAGGGAGGTGAACAACATACACTGAGGCCTGTCGGCGGGGAAGGAGAGCATCAGGATAAATAGCTAACGCATGCAAGGCTTATTTCCTAGGTGATGAGTTGATAGGTGCAGCAAACCACCACGTCACATGATTACCTAAGTAACTAACCTGCACGCCCTGCACATGTACCCCATAACTTAAAATTAAAATTTAAAAATCCCCCCCCAAAATGCACATGCTTAAATTAATAAGCACACATAAATTTGGCTTAATGAATTAAAAATTACTACATTTTTTTAAAAATCATAGACAAGGGGCTGGGCCCAGTGGCTCACGTCTCTAATCCCAGCACTTTGGGAGGCCAAGGCAGGTGGATTACCTGAGGTCGGGAATTCGAGACCAGCCTGACCAACATGGTGAAACCCCATCCCTACTAAAACTACAAAATTAGTCCGGCATGGTGGCACATACCTGTAATCCCAGCTACTCGGGAGGCTGAGGCAGAAGAATCGCTTGAACCTGGGAGGCGGAGGTTACAGTGAGCCAAGATCATGCCATTGCACTCCAGCCTGGGAAATAAGAGGAAAACTCTGTCTCAAAAAAAAAAAAAAAAAAAAACTCAAAGGGGTAAAGCTTGACATGGTAGCAAGAAACAGAGATTTTGCCAATTGCCAAGTATGTCTATTCCAACTCTACATTCAGGAACCAGGGAAGAAATCACCAGCTAACTTCTACCTCTATCTAAGCCTCTATCTATCACCTGGCCACCATAAGCTCCCATTTGACTGGTACAGTACAGTGAGTTTGGAGTGCCCAGGAATAGCATCCGTTCATGTTAAGTATCTAGGAATACCTGAAAAGTGTAGGTATTTCCTTTTTCCCAGCGCACAGTCATGGTCTAGGTATCTCCTTTTTCCCAGTGCACAATCATGCTAGTAAGTCACCCTTTGGGAAAGAATCAGGGGAAATTTTACATTATATATTTGGTTCTGCTGTAGCATCCTTCTTCAAAAGAACCCAGCCTCCCCTTCAATAAAGGGGTTCTAATTCTGTGAACTGGTTTAGGTCTAAAAACTAGGTAGAAATCCATCATTCTCCACTAGGTGGCTCAAGTCAGGTTTTTAACCACCAGACCTGCAGTTTCTGTTTTATAAATTAAGCAGTGTTTTAGTAGGCTGCTCATCGTTTTCATTTCTGGTAACGACATGAATTAGTCACTACCAAAAATTCCTGCAGGTCAAAATAGTCTGATTACCTTTTCAGTAATCAGAATCTGCTGGCCTTTATAACAAATATGGCTGCTTTGTCTTTGGCAGTTAAGTATTGTCCATTGGCTTCTGCTCTTTCAGGGCAAACGATTCTAACAAATCATTCCTGTTCGAAGACTTTAGAATCCTAAACTTTCAGATTCCTTTCTGTACATCTGAAGTCAACAAACATTTTCTGTAAAGGACCAGATTGTAAATATTTTAGACTTTGTAAGTCAACAGTCCAAACAGAAGAGATTCTGTCACAGAGGGATTAGAATTGCTATATCTGGAAAAGACAGAACCATCCCTACTGGAATCAGGCAACCCATCACAATGGTGGTATTTGCCACCGTCATATATGGCTTACATATGAGAGCCACCACAGTGCTCCTCAGAATGTGGGTGTTCCCCTCACTAATGTGTTTCTCACTGCTTTCAAGGGAGTATCTTCTGGGTCTCCTCAGACAATGCAGTTGAGGGTAGAGGGACACAGTACCCATGTAACAAATCATTCCTGTTCGAAGTCTTTAGAGTCCTAAACTTTTAGATTCTTTTCTGTACATCTGAAGTCAACAAACATTTACTGTAACGGACCAGATTGTAAATATTTTAGGCTTTGTGAGTCAACAGTCCAAACAGAAGAGATTCTGTCACAGAGGGATTAGAATTGCTATATCTGGAAAAGACAGAACAATGTCAATGCTCAACTTCCAAAACTGCAACCCAAAATGAGAGACTTTATAATTTCCAAAATCTCTTTCTTTCAAATAAAAAGTAAACCCTTGGGATCTGAAAATAGGGCTTTATTAAAAGCCATAGTGTAAAGAATACTTGAGATATAATATCAAGGAAGTCCCATTAGAGATATTAGAGTCTGCTAAGGGAAAGGATTGGAGGAGGGAAGCGGGATGGTGCTGATGAAGATGCAACACCCCTCCCAACCCCTGGACTTCAGTCAAAGGGAAAAGAGATTCCTAAATGGGTAGAGAAGGAATCCAAAATTATCTGGGAGGCTGCTCTGTCCTTCTCAGTGTAGCATGGCTGAGAGGTATTAGTCCATGATCAGAGAGCAGTGAGTATTTAAGAGTAGCCTGACATAGCACCAATTCTCCACAGCTAACTTATGGTTCCCAAGGGCTCAGAGACGTGGAATTTGTAGGGGTGCTGAGAAGGATGCTGGACAACTAGGGATCTGCAGTCAAGACAGGAGATAGGGGCAGGCACATCACAACAATGACAAACGGTAGGAACCATGGACTTAAGCAGAGGGCACTTACACGTGAGTGTTACAAGCACAGCTCTGCAAGTCTAGACCAGACCAATCAACTTCACTTCAGTGGAGACTAGCATGAGACCAAAAAAAGGCAAAAAAAAAAAAAAAAAAAAGAGAGGCCACCAAGAGTAACTGTAACCCACACACACACACACATGCACACGCCTAGACAGTCTCTAGAAATGCAGGAAAGGGCAGAGAGGTGTTGGGTTCGAGCCCAAACTGAGGTTCAAGGGGGAGTTGGTGGATGAGTGGTAGGTAGTTGAAAGAACACTCAGGGGGCTGTAGTCAGGTGAAATATGGCTTTATTCTCTCTCTGGGCACAAGCCTTCGTCTCTGCTGCCTGCTCCCGCCACAGCCCTTCTCAGCAGCCAGCTCTGTGGCTGCTACTGCCCCAACACCTGCAGCTGCACTCCCTGGAGCACTCGCCGTTTCCTGGCTCCCCACTGTCCGCCTGTAGGGTGGTCAGCTCTGGCTCTTACAGAGTCAGCAGCTTTACTCTCTCTCTCTCCTGCTCTGTGCGAGCCGTCGGCAGCAGGGCAGTTACACTCCTTCAGACAATAGTGGCTAAGAGCCAAGTATGAGCTTAACAACAGGTTACATAATGCATAGGATTGTGAACCTGTGCTCCAAACCCACTGAGTCATGCTAGACTGGATGTTTACCTCGGCCTATTCTTGACCACAGCACATCCATTTTCCTTACAAGAGGCCTTTGATAGAAGAGAGAAACAGCCTTTCAGGAAGGTTGAACTTTGAATTAACTGTTTCCCCCAAAGAAGCCATTCTAGACTGAAGAGACCAAATAACCTTCAATAAGGCAAGATTAAGCGTACTAATCCTCCACTCACCCCAGATGCACTATTTACAGGACTCCAAAGATCATTCCTCAAAACAAAAGGATACTACTTGTTTTGGCCCATTTTGTTTGTTAGGTGTGACTTTTAATACAATGGCCCAGCAGGGTCAGGTGCTGCTTAAAGTGATGGGAATTAATGTTTTGACAAAGTCAAAGACTGTCCCCAGATGTGGGTTTTTAACCATCTTTTAACAAATATTCCCACCAGTCAAGGAGAATTTGTTGAATTTTTGCTATAGTTTCAACGCATTAAAAAGCTGGAAGTTTTTGTTTTCTATTTTCAGTCTCTTCTCTGACTTTACCTTTTGCTAAGATCTCACCCTTCTTTAAAACAGCAACCTTCACTAGACTATTTTTCCCTTCTATTAAGCATGTTATTTCTTTCCCATCTTCTTGGTTAAAGATTTTTAATGAACTCCCCATCAGGCATATTTTCATCATTAATTCTGTTTATAATCCCTTGTATTTTACATTCTATTCCCACAGCTCTTGACTGCCTTATCATAGGTGGTTCCCACACTTAACTCTCTCCTTTGAATCCACCTTTTACACCATGTGTACGGTAGACACCCTGATAACAATGACAAAAGCATACCCTGAGAATGCTCCAGTATGGCAGATGCGCCTGCATGCGTGCTCTGAGCTAGGGAATCCGGGAGTGGCCAACCCAGAGAGTCATTCCTTATCTATTAGGAACATCTGAGCCTTCAGACCATCCCATGGGAACATGGGCCACACATGGGCTCAAGGTCCTGAGTTTTGGATGATGAAGGTTGCCAGGTGCAGGTCATTAAGGGGATGGTGTTAAGTAACAATGCTATATAAACTACATGCTGTTTGCAAGCAGTTATGGTTTTCCTGGCCAGCTCACTGCCACAGGGCCATGCAGATATCTTGTCCAGCCCACCACCACTCTCTCCCCTGTATATAAGTGCCCAGTACAACCCCATGTCTCATTTGCTGGCTCTGGGTCTCTTTTCGGCTTCTTGAATCAAAAGGTACCCAGAGGGTTTACCCTACATCTGTTTAGAGAAAAAATTCCAAGGTCTTCTTCAATTGTTCCCACCTAAACCATTTAACTGTTTTACAAGGACTAGTATTTCTCAACCCTTGATTGCACATTAAAGACTCCTGGGAAGCTTGAAAAATTAATATAGAGTCCTGAGTTCTACAACAGGGCAAGTAAATCAGTATCTCTCAGAGTGAGGCTCAGCTATCAATAGCTTTTAAAAGCTCTCGAAGCTATTCTCATGTGCAGTCAAGGCTGAGAATCATTTATCTAGAACTAGATCAAGTCAAAGTTGGGACAGATGGTCCTAGGCATATGGTAATGATGCATCACAATCACCTGGGGGATCTTGTTACTATTCCTGGATTTCAGACCAATTGAATTAAAATCTCTAGTGATGGGTGCCGAAGCCTCTTTTTAACAAGCTCTTCAGACATTCTTATTTAGCCAAAATGGTCCTGGTGTGGTGACCGGTATTTGGGAAACCAATCACCTGCCAATGTTTCTCACGCTTTAACAAAGATAAGAACCACCTGAGAAATCTTGTTGACGTGGAGGTTTTAATTCAGTAGGACTACGGTGAAACCTGAGATTCACCATTTCTTTTGGAGGGGAGGCGGGTGGTGGATGGAGTCTTGCTCTGTCGCCCTGGCTGAAGTGTAGTGGCGTGATCTCGGCTCACTGCAACCTTCCCCTCCTGGGTTCAAATGATTCTCCTGCCTCAGCCTCCCGAGTAGCTGGGATTACAGGCATGCACCACCAAGCCCAGCTAATTTTTGTATTTTTAGTAGAGATGGGGTTTCATGATGTTGGCCAGGTTGGTCTTGAATTCCTGACCTCAAGTGATCCGCCCACCTCAGCCTCCCAAAGTGCTTGTATTACAGGCGTCCAGCCACTGTGCCCTGCCGTACTATTTCTAATAAGCTCCCAGGTGATGGTTATGCTGCTAGTCTATGGATCACACTTTTGAGTGGTCAGCTACACAAACCCCATTTTCCCGATAGGTACAAAAAGCATCATTTGCAGCTTTACTCTGGTGGTTGTGACTTCCTTTTTTTTTTTTTTTTTTTCGCCCAAGCTGGAGTGCAGTGGCACGATCTCGGCTCACTGCAAGCTTCGCCTTCTGGGTTCATGCCATTCTCCCATCAGCCTCCAGAGTAGCTGAGACTACAGGTATCCGCCACCATGCCCAGCTAATTTTTTGTATTTTTAGTAGAGACACGGTTTCACCATGTTAGCCAGGATGGTCTCAATCTCCTGACCTCGTGATCCGCCCGCCTCGGCCTCCCAAAGTGCTGGGATTACAGGCTTGAGCCACCGCGCCCGGCCGTGACTTTCTAAATGCCCTCTCCTTTCTTGGTGACCATATACCCAGCAATACTCCCCTTACTCCAGCCACACCTCAGGTTCTGCCCGCTAAACCTCTCCTCTAAATTGCTAGAACATTTAGTGTCCATTCTAATTTTTCATGCTAAATAGCATACTTGCCAGTTATTTTTAAATTTTACGTTTTTCTTGGATCCCTAGTTTTCTTCAGTGACTATGCTGAGGATGTAGTAGGTATTTTTAAAATACTGGCTAGTTGAACATTTGAATAGTTATAAGGTAATTGCTCCCATTGTTACCTATTGATTGAGAAAATACACATTGAAAAATTACTATCAATGTATTCATGTTTTTATACAAACATATTGTACTTCACAAAACAGCATGTATGCACCTTAAAATAGCATTACTTTACCATTACTTTTAATGCAAAAACCACAGTTACTTTTCACCAACCTATTATTACAAAAGTGTAAGTTATCATGGATTTGGACTGTTGACAAATAACTCAGAAACCTTTAGTGAGTATTCACAAAAAAGGTTACTCACAGAAAAGAGAGTCAGTCACTAAACAGTTGTCAACAAATATAACAAAAACAGAATTTATAAAAGAAAGAGACGAGGTAGAAAAAAACACACATAGACTATCTGAGAGCAGTGTATTTTGTTTTACTTTTCTTTGAGTAAGCTGATTGGCTGGAAGCCATCAAAAAGACAACCTGGAGCAGGTTGACCAGCCATCAGTAACAACTATTGTAGTGAATTCTGGATTCTCTGAGAAAGTAAGCTGAGCAGCATTCATGATAAGCTGCCTCTGTTTGATGCCTGCCAGGTACTTCTGTTAACATTTCCACTTTAGTTGGGCTAAACTTACACCATATGCCCCTTCAGATCTTCTCAATTCTATCAGCGATTCTTGATCTTCCTTTTAATTTGTAATAAGAATTTTGTGGCTCATCAAGTCTTCCTACCTCAGATTGGGAATCCCCATTCTAAGGCACCATCCTCATCATATTCTCATGTGCATGTCCAGTAGTTATCAAGTGACTCATGGACTTGGCATTCTGCTACTCATGTCACTCCAGGATTGACTCTGAGAAAACAGCAGAGTAATTTTTCCAGTGTAAAACAATGACAATATAACAGAAAAGGGGTCCTCACATGTTTTTGTGGCAATCTAGTTGCTACCAAATATTAGTGAAGATATGCCATTATATCATTAGCCACACCCCATTTTAGACATATCATTGCCTAAGCCACTATGGTGACTTCTATAATTCGGATTGTTTCAGATTGATGACTTTGTAATCAATGTTAGGCTGAGCTTAAAATTTCATGTTTTGATATTGTCTCCATTTGAACATGTGAGTTACTAAAAATTAATCAAAATAAATATATTATTTCAAGTTTTGATATTGTCTTCATTTGAACATGTGAGTTATTGAAAATTAATCAAAATAAATATATTATCGAAAGGTGTAAGTGTTGAAAGACAATGTTGCATGGATCTCTTGTGTTTCTGCACCTCTTATGAACCACAAAGAGGTAGCGAAGTACAAAGAGGTAAGAAATATGACTCCACTTCTTTTTACTGGTGTCTACCTTTTAGTTCAATACATCTACATGTAGACAATAGCATGCTAAGAAAAATTAAACAATAAAAAATCATGAGAGAATTATTTTTCAGAAAATGTGTCACTTAAAATATATAGTATAATGGGGCAGCATTTCAATATAATAAACATTTTAAATAAGTAATTTTTGAATATATAGTAATCTAATTCCATTTAAGATTTAGTTTTAATTTTGTATAAATTAAAAGTCATGTATAAACATGACTATCTCAGACTCCTTTAAATAGAATTGCCTTAAATATGTTGCTTATTCAACCCAAATTTCTAAGATATATGCTCTGACATAATAAAAGCCAAAAATACTGTAATAGGAAACCTTAAGTATAATAAAAACACCCTAATTTCTTGCTTATGTAAATCAGCTCATCTGTATTTTCTAGGCTGATCACCCTAAAAAGTGCTCATAAACAGGAACATTCAGCCATAAAACTAGGGAGAACTTACCATCCAATAAAAATAGTGATTCTTATCAAGTACTTATTATGTCATAGGTAATATAACTTCTTATATATATGAATTGATTTAAGCCTGATGGTAAACTTTGAGGTAGAAATTAACATCCCTGTTTTTATGGATGATGAAGCTAAGGAATAGAAAATGTATAGGATTTGACCATGATCACAATTAGTAAGTAGTATAGCCAGGAACTGAACTCAAATCTGGCACCAAAAATCTATGTACTGAAACACTATACACTAAACCACTATGTGACACACCTGCAGTTGCATTGCTTTCAAACTTGCCTCATGATTCAGTCCTTTCTATACACTGATATTTGGTAAAGTGCCATAGTGCCTTTTGTTAAGTACCATAGACAAACACAATGGAACAGGGTCCCAGCCTCCAGTAAACTTTCCCCCAATTATCTCATTAAATTGCTATTTATTTAATCTGCGTTCTTACCTTAAATTTATAATAATCTGATAGCTGTGTATGTAGAACTGGCAAAAAAAAAAAAAAGCCAGTATCATCCCTACCAGCATGAAATCTTAGAATGCAGGGCCTAGGACAAAATAAAATTATACATTGAATCACATTTATTAATCTCATTCATAGATACATACATATATATATATACCCCACCACCCCACTCACTCCTATCCCACGAACAGACTCCTTCTTAAACCAATCAGAATTGCCACCTCTGATCATAGTGAGGCGGAAAACAAATTCAATGGTAGATTCAAAGGCATGTGCCTGAAGAAGTTCCATCTTCATGACTGTTTATAAGAAGTTCAAGAGGAATACTTTCTACTTACCTAATTTTCTTCTGTACATCTTTTTTGTTTTGTTTTTTGTTTCAATGATTTAATTAACATGCCTAATAATCCTAGCACACAACATGTATTCAGCCAATGTTAATCAGTTCCCTAGGCTGCAACCCCATGATTTAATGGGCCATTTGATTTTCTTTTTTAAAAAATTTTTGGTGTTTCTATTTATTTATTTATTTATTTTTAACTTTTATTTTAGGCTCAGAGGTACATGTGCAGGTTTGTTACATAGGTAAACTTGTGTCATGGGTGTTTGTCATACAGATTATTTTGTCACCCAGCTACTAAGCCTAGTACCCAATAGTTATTTTTTCTGCTCCTCTCCCTTCTCTCACCCTCCACCCTCAAGTAGGACCCAATGTTTGTTGTTCCTTTCTTTGTGTTCATGAGTTCTCCTTATTTGGTTCCCACTTACAAGTGAGAACATGAAGTATTTGGTTTTCTGTTCCTACATTAGTTTGCTAAGAATAATGGCCTCCAGCTCCATCCATGTTCCTGCAAAAGACATGATCTCATTGTTTTTTATGGCTGCATAGTATTCTATGGTGTATATGGACCGCATTTTCTTTATCCAATCTGTCATAGATGGGCATTTAGGTTGATTTCCTATTGTGAACAGTGCTACAATGAATATTCACATGAATGTGTCTTGTAGTAGAATGATTTATATTCTTTTGGGTATATACCAATAATGAGATTGCTGGATCAAATGGTAGTTCTGTCTTTAGGTCTTTGAGGAATTGCCATACTGCTTTCAACAATGGTTGAACTAATTTACACTACCATCAACAGTGTATAAGTTTTCCCTTTTCTTTGCAACTTCTCCAGCATCTGTTATTTTTGGACTTTTTAATAATAGCCATTCTGACTTGTATTAGATGGTATCTCATTGTGGTTTTGATTTGCATTTCCCTAATGATAACTGATGTTGAGCTTTTTTTCATATACTTGTTGATCACATGCATGTGTTCTTCTCAGAAGTGTCTGTTCATCTTTTTTGCCCAGTTTTTAATGGGGTTGTTTTTCTCTTGTAATTTGTTTAAGTTTCTCATAGATGTTGGATATTAGACCTTTGTCAGATGCATAGTTTGCAAAAATGTTCTCCCATTCTGTAGGTTTTCCATATACTCTGTTGAAAATTTCTCTTGCTGTGCAGAAGCTAGTTTAATTAGATCCCGTTTGTCAATTTTTGCTTTTGTCACAATTGCTTTTGGCATCTTTCTTATGAAATCTGTGCCCATTCCTATGTTCAGGATGGTATTGCCTAGGTTGTCTTCCAGGGTTTTCATACTTTTTGGTTTTATATTTAAGTCTTTAATTCAGACCAAAAAAAAAAAATTAGAAGATAAATGAATACAGAAGTTGGATTTTTGAAAAGATTAGTAAAGAAGAAAAGAGAAGCTCCAAATAAACACAATTAGAAATGACAAAGGGGACATTACCACTGACCCCATCAGAAATAAAAATAAACACCAAAAACTACTACAAACACCTCTACACACAAAAATTAGAAAACCTAGGAGAGATGGATATATTCCTGGACACATACACCCTCCAAAGACTGAACCAGGGACAAACTGATTCCCTGAACAGATCAATAACGAGTTCAAAATTGAATCAGTAATAAATAGCCTACCAACAACAACAACAACAGAAAAAAGGCCAGTACCAGATGGATTCACTGCCAAATTCTACCAGATGTACAAAAAAGAACTCATACCATTCCTACTAAAACTTTTCCAAAAATTGAGGAGGAAGGACTCCTCCCCAACTCATTGGGAGGCCAGCATCATACTGATACCAAAATCTGAAAAAGACACAACAAAAAACGAAAATTTCAGGCCAATATCATTAATGAACATTGATATAAAAATCATCAATAAAATACTTGCCAGCTGAATCCAGCAGCACATCAAAAAGTTAATCCACCATGAGCAAGCAGGCTTCTTCCCCAAGATGCAAGTTTGGTTCAACATATGCAAATCAATAAATGTAATTCATCACAGAAAGAGACCTAAAGACAAAAACCAAATGATTATCTCAA
>NW_012106631.1:1562745-1565311 GCF_000951045.1 Mandrillus leucophaeus
TGCAGAAGCTAGTTTAATTAGATCCCGTTTGTCAATTTTTGCTTTTGTCACAATTGCTTTTGGCATCTTTCTTATGAAATCTGTGCCCATTCCTATGTTCAGGATGGTATTGCCTAGGTTGTCTTCCAGGGTTTTCATACTTTTTGGTTTTATATTTAAGTCTTTAATTCAGACCCAAAAAAAAAAAAAATTAGAAGATAAATGAATACAGAAGTTGGATTTTTGAAAAGATTAGTAAAGAAGAAAAGAGAAGCTCCAAATAAACACAATTAGAAATGACAAAGGGGACATTACCACTGACCCCATCAGAAATAAAAATAAACACCAAAAACTACTACAAACACCTCTACACACAAAAATTAGAAAACCTAGGAGAGATGGATATATTCCTGGACACATACACCCTCCAAAGACTGAACCAGGGACAAACTGATTCCCTGAACAGATCAATAACGAGTTCAAAATTGAATCAGTAATAAATAGCCTACCAACAACAACAACAACAGAAAAAAGGCCAGTACCAGATGGATTCACTGCCAAATTCTACCAGATGTACAAAAAAGAACTCATACCATTCCTACTAAAACTTTTCCAAAAATTGAGGAGGAAGGACTCCTCCCCAACTCATTGGGAGGCCAGCATCATACTGATACCAAAATCTGAAAAAGACACAACAAAAAACGAAAATTTCAGGCCAATATCATTAATGAACATTGATATAAAAATCATCAATAAAATACTTGCCAGCTGAATCCAGCAGCACATCAAAAAGTTAATCCACCATGAGCAAGCAGGCTTCTTCCCCAAGATGCAAGTTTGGTTCAACATATGCAAATCAATAAATGTAATTCATCACAGAAAGAGACCTAAAGACAAAAACCAAATGATTATCTCAACAGATGCAGAAAAGGCTTTCAATAGAATTCAACATCCATTCATGTTAAAAACTTTCAATAAATTACGTATAGAAGGAACACACCTCAAAATAACAGGAGCCATCTATGACAGAACCACAGCCAACATCATATTGAATGGGGAAAAAGCTGGAAACATTCCCCTTGAAAACTGGCACAAGACAAGGATGCTCTCTCACCACTCCTATTCAACATAGTATTGGAAGTCTTGGCCAGCGCAATCTGGCAAGAGAAAGAACTAAAGGGTATCCAAATAGGAAGACAGAAAGTCAAACTATGCCTGTTTGCAGACAATATGATTTGATATCAAGAAAACCGCACAGTCTTGGCCAAAAGCTCCTGCAGCTGATAAACAATGTCAGCAAAGTTTCAGGATACAAAATCAATGTACAAAAATCACTAACATTCCTATACACCACCAACAGCCAAGATGAGAGTCAAATCAATTCCCATTCACGACTGCCATAAAAAGAATAAAATACTCAGGAATACAGCTAACCAGGGAGGTGACAGATTTCTACAATAAGAATTACAAATCACTGCTCAAACAAATCAGATATGACACAAACAAATGGAAAAACATTCCATGTTCATGTATAAGAAGAATTAATATCATTAAAATGGCCATACTGCCCAAAGTAACTTACAGATTCAATGCTATTCCCATTAAAGCACCATTAACATTCTTCACAGAACTAGACAAAAACTATCTCAAAATTCATATGGAACCAAAAAGGAGCCGGAATACCCAAGACAATCCTAAACAAAAAGAAGAAAGCCAAAGACATCACGCTACCTGACTTCAAATGATGCTACAGGGCTACATTAATCAAAACAGTATGGTACTGGTACAAACACAGACACATAGACCAATGGAACAGAATAGAGAGCTCATAAATATGGCCACACACCTGCAACCATCTGATCTTTGACAAAGCGGACAAAAACAAGCAATGGGGAAAGGACTCCCTATTCAATAAATGGTGCTGGGATAACTGGCTAGCCACATGCAGAAGACTGAAACTGGACCCCTTCCTTACAACATATACAAAAATCCATTTTTCTGTACATCTCTGACTGCCCATTTTATCAAATAGTCTCAGTTCAACCCAGGAATTCTATACTCCTTCCTAACAAAATAATCAAATAGGAATAGATAGAAATTTTCTTAATATATCGCAGCCCCAAAGCCAGGAGCATATAATAAGGAAATACCAGAAGTACCCCTTTTAAAGGCAAGTATGAGAAAAGGAAAACTGCTATCACAACTACTATTTCAGATTATATAGTATGTATTAGTTGTAATGCCATTAAGAAAGAGAAAATATGGCTGGGCACAGTGGCTCACGCCTGTAATCCCAGCACTTTGGGAGGCCAAGGCGGGGGGGATCATGAGGTCAGGAGTTCGAGACCAGCCTGACTAACATGGCAAAACCCTGTCTCTACTAAAAATACCCAAATTAGCCAGGCATGGTGGTGGCCACCTGTAATCCCAGCTACTTGGGAGGCTGAGGCAGCAGAATCACTTGAATCTGGGAGGCAGAGGTTGCAGTGAGCTGATATCATGCCATTGCACTCCAGCCTGGGTGACAAGAGCAAGGCTCTGTCTCAAAAAAGAAAAAAGAAAAAAAAGAAAGAGAAACTATTTAGGG
>NW_012106631.1:1566947-1567710 GCF_000951045.1 Mandrillus leucophaeus
CTCTGTCACCTAGGCTAGAGTGCAGTGGCATGCTTACAGCTCACTGCAGCCTCAACCTGGGCTCAAGCAATCCTCCCACCGCAGCTTCCCAAGTAGCTGGGACTACAGGGATGCAGCACCACACCTGGATAATTTTTATTTTTTTGTACAAAATTTACAAAAATTAAATTTTGTACAAAATTACAGAGTTTCACCATGTTGCCCGGGCTGGGACATTTGTTTTTAAGCTGGTAATTTAATAAAAAGCATAGCATAGTTTTATACACGTTAAATAGTTAAGACATACATAGATACTACTTTTTAAATGGCACTTAATCTTAAAAAAGACCTGAAGTTTGCTTGTGAAAGTGTATGTAGGAAAGATTGCAGCTTGTGAGTTACTAGGAAGTGGTACAAGGAGGATTCTCACAGTTCGTGATGTTTCACAGCTTTAAATCCTTTTGATGCAGGGAAAGCAAGTCTCAAACTTGGGGTGTAGCCCAGGAAGGTTCTTGGCTTCACCCAGGAAAAGAATTCAAGTGTGAACCAGTGGTAGAAGAAAACAGCCTTATTGAGGCAGCAGCACTACAGCTCCATGACTGCTCCTGCAGGGCAGGGCTACCCCGTAGGCAGACAGCAGCAGCTCAGGACCTGTCTCTTATACACATCTAGATGTGTATAAGAGACAGCTTTTGTCCTAGTGCTAATAAAATTGATTCTAAAGTCCATATGGAAAAACAGAGAAGTCAAAATAGGACAGGAAACCCCTGAAATATAGAAATGG
>NW_012106631.1:1567760-1570159 GCF_000951045.1 Mandrillus leucophaeus
TGCACAGAGAGTAACAGCTCAGGGATAGTTCTGCAGTCTTATTTATACATACTTTCAATTATATGTAAATTAATGAGCAGGTTATTCAGAAATTTCTAGAAAAGGGGCGGTAACTTCCAGGTTGCTGCCATGGAAAAGGGCAGTAACTTTCAGGTGTTGCTATGGCAATGATAAACTGTGATGGGGCTGGTGGGTATATCTTATGGAGAGGTACTTTTGGTGGCTCTTCTTTTCTTCAGCCAGTCTTCAATCTGATCTGGAGTCAAGTTCTACCTCCTACTTCACTGGGTCCTATTTTGGGGGTTTTTTTTTTTTTTTTGGCCTTTGAGATGTAGATTCTTCAAGAAATACGTTTTCAATAACAGCTGTTTCCTCAAAACTGTAGTTTGATACAATATATAGCCTACCTCTTCCATTCACATGTGTTTCACTGCTAGAAATTCTTTTTTAATTATTTATTTATTTGAGAGAGAGAGAGAGAGAGAGAGAGAGTCTTGCTCTGTTGCCCAGGCAGGAGTGCAATGCTGCAATCAGAGTTAACTGCACCCTCAAAACCCTCAAACTCCTGGGCTCAAGCCATCCTCCTGCCTCACCTTCCCAAAGTGCTGGGATTATAGGCATGAGCCACCACACCTATCTGGAAATTCTTTTGTGGCCTTTTGTACACAGAAAAAGCCTGACAGCTGAAGACTTTGAAAACTATAGTGATGTTTAAAATTGCCAAACCAGGACCTTAAAAAAAAAAAAAAAGTTATTCAGGATTTGTCAATATCTACTTAAGGTCTTTGTATACATATTACTCTTCCTCTTTTTTTTTTAGATGGAGTCTCGCTCTGTCACCCAGGCTGCAGTGCAGTGGCGCAATCTCAGCTCACTGCAAGCTCCGCCTCCTGGGTTCACGCCATTCTCCTGCCTCAGCCTCCTGAATAGCTGGAACTACAGGCACCCGCCACCACGCCCGGCGAATTTTTTGCATTTTTAGTAGAGACAGGGTTTCACTGTGTTAGCCAGGATGGTCTTGATCTCCTGACCTCGTGATCCACCTGCCTCAGACTCCCAAAGAGCTGGGATTACCGGCATGAGCCACGGCACCCGGCCTACTCTTTCTCTTTGATTATAAGAAAGGCTGTTCTCAACACAGTTTGGTCTTCATTCTATATTCCACAATTTTTCCATTTCTTCTATTTCTTGAGACCTTTTCTTATTGACTTCACAGCATTTGAACTTGTTCCAGCCACGATGTTTCTTTTATTTTGTGGAGTTTCTGTCTACAATGTGAACTTCCATATGCTTTGTACCTGAGAGAGATTGCTACAGAAATACCAGGCATTTGGTCTAGGTCCAATTGCTTGCCACACAGAAGGCCAATCACTAATATGAGCATTGCCAGAGAGGACTTTAATTGGGAGCTGTGTCTGAGGAGATGGGTGATCAGTTTCAAATTTATCTTCCTGACCAACTAAAAGTACGCGTTTATATAACAAGGAAGAAATGTAAACATATGTGGGAAAACAGTAATTAGGCAGGGGTAAGGAAGAAATGTTGCTCAACAGGAAGGAGGTAGTTGGTTAGGCAGTCATGATGGATAAAGGGTCTGGTGTCTTATTTTCCAGATGCAGTGATCTAGTAAGTTTCAGTTCCTTGATACTATCTGGGACTCCTGAGAGTTCATTTCCTGAAAAAGGAACTCAGATAAGACAATTATAACTTTCTCAAGTTCTAAGACTGGGAGGCTGTTTCTATGTTTAATCAAAGAAGCCTTAAATATCA
This sequence comes from Mandrillus leucophaeus, assembly GCF_000951045.1. Lineage (NCBI taxonomy): Eukaryota > Metazoa > Chordata > Mammalia > Primates > Cercopithecidae > Mandrillus > Mandrillus leucophaeus. The sequence continues at coordinate 1,569,531 of NW_012106631.1, forward strand.
GCCCTATGGAATAATTGGGCTGGTTTTAATATCACATATTTTCTCAATTCCCTCAAAGCTTTTACTATGTCAAGAATTTACCCAGTATTTACAGTTTTTCTTTATCATGCACTGCTTAGCATTTTTTAATCAGCCTGCTTAGGCACGTTTGGGAAGTTAAATGAGTATTGTTGTTGTTGTTGCTGTTGCTGTTGTTTTAACATAGAAAAGTTTACAAATGTGTAAAATAATAGCAAAACACAACCTTATCAGATAAGATACACAGTGAACTGAGGTAGATGTCTGAGGACTATGTGTGTGTAGGGGTGTGTGTATGCATGTTGTACTCCATAGTGCAGCCCAGTTAAGCTGGGTACAGTTTTTTGCGTGAGTTTTATGTTTCTAACATAAAATTGTGCATAAGAAAATGCAAATTTAGTGTTACGACCAAGCATATATGAATTGCATTGGAATATATGAATTGCATTGGAACAACTTTTGTTTGTTTGTTTTTTTGAGATGGAGTCTCGCTCTATGTTAGTTTCTATGTTTAATCAAAGAAGCCCTAAATATCAGCCCTATGGAATAATTGGGCTGGTTTCAATATCACATATTTTCTCATTTCCCTGAAAATGTTACTATGTCAAGAC
>NW_012106631.1:1571425-1588577 GCF_000951045.1 Mandrillus leucophaeus
ATATATACACACACAGAGAGAGAGAGAGAGAGAACAGATAGATATATCTCCACAAAGTAACTTTGTAAAACCTCAACTATCAGAAGAGAAACAGATGGCTTGCCTGCTTTTAATGCCTAATTAAACTTACATATACTAAAGAAATAAAATAAACCCCACTGCTTATTGTTAGTCTTTGTAGTTAACAAAAGGACATTGTCTGCTTTCAAAGCTCACTGAAGTTTTTAGTAAATCAGCTAATGATGTATTTGTATGCTATGTATAATATGTTTATGTAATACTCATATTCTCATTATTGAAAAAGTGGCATAGTTGACTATTCTTTTCTTTAATTATTTCAATGGAAACAACATTGACTTTGGAGTCATACAAACTTGAAATTAAAATTTGGCATAGCATTTTGATAGATGAGTCACTTTGTGCAAGTTATTTAACCTCTCTAAAATTCAGTCACCTCATCTATAAATTGTGAACAATCAGTGCTTGCTATCATTAAAATGCCTGTCAAAAGCTAGGACCATGGGAGGGACTGCTTGAGTGCTAAATCTCCTTTCCTGTCTGCACTCTGTCTGAGTGTGCCATTCCCTTTCTTGCTGGCCTCTGTGATTAGAGCACAGACATTCAAGGCTCACCCTAAGCCAAAGTGTTACATCAGCAAAATTAATCAACGCGCGTTTGCTTTTTGATGATGCACCTTCCTCCCCATCTTATGTGTCCATTTCTTTCCACTTCCCTAACAAAAGTCTCCTCTACTAATTGGCAAGTGAAGCTGAATATATTTTCCCTGCCAAGATAATCTGCATTTTAGTAAGACATGAAATCTATTCTACTAATCATTAGAGCAATCTTAATCATCATATATCATATAATGATTCCATACCACATAATAAGCTTGATTTGAACCAAGTTGAACAGGCTTAACGGCCTGCTCTTCTAGAAAAATTGAAAAATATTTCATGTACCCTTTTTTCCCTTCCCCTCCAATAGGCAAGTTTATGGACTGGAAAATTTTCTGATCACTCCAAAAGTCATCTGCAAAGTAGGGAGAGAACTGAACTAAAATACACCTTCCAAATATACACAACAATAACAAAAATGAAAAAATGTATTAATATAATTACATGATTTTTCTTCTTTAATCTGCTATGGTAATGACTTATATGAATAGATTTCCTAGGGTTAAACTATCTTTCAACCTTGAAATGCAAAACAGTACTTGTTTATGGTTTATTTCTCTTGTAATACATTGTTAAATTTAATTTGCTAATATTTTATTTAGATATTTATATCTATTCATGTATTTTTTGTTTGAACTATTCTTACTAGTATTCAGAATTAAGGTTGCCTTTAAAAAATTAATTGTGGCCATTTTGAATCCATTTTTGGTCTGAAATAGCAAGTAATAGAGGAATTATATGATATTTGAAAGTTAGGTTGAATTCAGGTATAAAACAATCTGGACTTGAAAACTTTTTAGGGTTATCTTTAAGAACCTTTCCTAGTTCTTACACAGTAATCAGTGTAAACATGTCTGCCTCCTCTTGGGTCATTTCAGATAATTTATATGTTTCACTAGATATCTGTGATTATGTTTTACTTAATCAATGGTTACCTAATTTATTGATTTTAAAAATAAATCTAGTTTCCATTTTTATTGCCCCAATTATTTGGCACCTGTAGTCCTAGCTACTCGGGAGGCTTAGGTGGCATGATGGCTTGAGCCCACGAGTTTGAGGTTGCAGTGAGCTATGATCACGCAACTGTACTCCAGCCTGCGTGACAGAGAGAGACCCTGTCTCCAAAAAAAAAAAAAGATAAGAATCCTATGAACCTTTGTTTCAAATTTCAAATATATATAAAATCAGTAAAGAGTATAGTGATTTCCCATTTATCTATATTCCCCAACTTCAACAAGTATCAATTTTGGTCACTTATATTCATTTCACTTCTACCCAATTCTCCCCATCCCATATCATTTAGAAGCAAATCACAAATATCATATCATTTCATCATAAATATTTGTATTCCTTATTTAATAAGGAATCTCTTTTAACATAACCACAATACTGTATTATTTGTATTTTCCTAGCAGCTAATAATGTTGAGCAGCCTTTTATGTGCTTGCAGGTCATCTGCATAACTTCTTTGCATAAATGTCTTTGGCCATTTTTAACAATTGGGTTACTTGGTTGTTTTGTTGTTAAACTGTAAGAGCTTTTAAATATATTCTGGACACTAGACCCTTATCAGACATGTTTTTCAAGTATTTTCTTCCTTTCAGTGTGTTGTCTGGTCACTTTCTTGATAGTGTTTTTTTTTTTTTTTTTTCTTTTTCTTTTTCAGATGGAGTCTCACTCTGTCATCCAGGTTGGAGCGCAACAGTACAAACTCAGCTCACTGTAGCCTCCACCTCCCAGGTTCAAGTGATTCTCCTGCCTCAGCCTCTGGAGCAGCTGGGATTACAGGCACCCACCACCACACCCAACTGATTTTTGTATTTTTAATAGAGACAGGGTTTTGCCATGTTGGCCAGGCTGGTCTCGAACTCCTGACCTCAAGTGATCCACCCACCTCAGCTTCCCAAAGTACTGGGATTACAGGCATGAGCCACTGCACCTGGCCTCTTGACAGTGTTCTTATAAAAACAAAGCTGTTTAATTCTGATTAAGCCTGTTTTATTTATTTCTTCTTTGGTTGTTTCTATCTTTGGTATTATATCTAAATATCTAAGAGACCACTGCCTAATCCAAAATCATGAAGATGTGCACCTATATTTTCTTCTTAGATAGATATCTTATATTTATGTCGTCGATTCACTCTGACTTAATTTTTGTATGTGGTGTGAATAGAGACCCAACTTCACTCTTTACCATGTGGATATCCAGCTGTCCTAGCACCATTTGTTGAAAACACTTCTTTCCCACTAAATTGTTTTGGCTTATTTGTTGAAAATCAATTGACCATAAATTTATGGGTTCGTTTCTGGACTCTTAGTTCTATTGAGATATATTGACACATATGTCTGTTTTTATGCCAGAAGTGCAGAGTCTTGATGATGCAATGGGCTTGGATGGATTCTATGCATGCAGTGAGTTTGCACTGCACTTGAGAAACACTGAGCATGGGAATCCACTCTATCTACACAAGCAGTAATGAAGTCTACTCTGGTCTGAGAAATGATCCATGTAAAAGGGCAGTCAGATTTGACACACAGAAGACACGTAGGAATAAAAGAGATCCATGAAGAGCTCTCTTCTGACAGGGGGAAGGGTCTTTACTTAGAGTTGGAAAGAACAGATCTGTGTTAGAACAAATGTTTACAGAAAAAGGCACATATCCTTGACTAACACAGCATGTTCATATGCTTAAAAAAAATAACTCAGGAAGAAGAAAAATTCAGGAGAAGAAGAGTAATTGATGGAAGCAGACTCCTGAGAAAATGGATTATGGAGCCCAGAGCTTCAGTGGAAGAATTGAAAGACTGTTGATATTACATAGAGGAAAAAAAAGTGGGGGGCAACAGTTGTTTTTTTTAAAAAAAAAGAAAAAAAGACAAGAAATACAAACGAAATTATAAAAATGATTGCGTATGATGATGGGATTATTGATGCTATTTCTACTTAACATACTATCCCATTTTTTGGAAAGTAACATATTATTTTTATAATCTAAAAAATGGTTACCACTATAAAATTTATTTTAATTCAGAAAAGCATTTAGATTACAAAATTAAAGAATTTAGAAACTATAATTGGTGAGTATTTCCATTGTTTTCTTTGAAAGGCATATTTTAAATTTTTATTCCTCGCATGATTTAAAAGACAAGCATGGTTAGACTGACATGTAAGGGGCTTGGAAGTCACCACTGCATCCTAACAACAAATAAAAGGCTGAGAAAACTGAAAAATCAACAACTCTTCTTAAATTCATAAGAGAAGAGAGGTCAGAGGGCAAACCACTGCCCCCAAAATTGAGTCACAATGTACCAAACCAGAAAACATCCAGCAGAACCTTTCATAGGAACCAGCATGGAGGTAGGAAAACTTAAACTATAATTGCAAACTGCAGGAGGTTCAGTGTGGACATGTCTGAGAGTTTAAAACTCATTAAAATTTAAAATTTCTGCTCTGCAAAAGAGAATGAAAAGATAAGCCACAACTGGGAGAAAATATTTGCAAACAATGTATCTCATAGGGGACTGCTATCCAAAATATACAATTAAGAAATTGGCCAAAGACCTTAACAGACACCTCATCAAAGAAAATATACAGATGGCAAATAAGCATATGAAAAGATATTCCATGTCATATGTCAATAAGGAAATCCAAATTAAAACAAGATACTACTACACACCTATTAGAATGGCCAAAATCCAGAACTCTGACAACACCAAATGCTAACAAGTATGTGGGACAACAGGAACTCTCCTTCATTGCTAGTGAGAATGCAAAATGACACAGCCACTTTGGAAGACAGTTTGGCAGTTTCTTACAAAACTAGACATACTCTTGTCATAAGATCCAGCAATTGCACTCCTTGGTATTTACTCAAAGGAGTTGAAAACTTATGTCCACACAAAAACCTACACATGGATATTTACAGCAACTTTATTCATAATTGCCAAAATGTGGATGCAACCAAAATGTCCTTTAGTAGACGAATAGGGAAATAAACTATAGTACATCCAGACAATGGGATATTATTTATTGCTTAAAGGAAATGAATTATCAAGCCATGAAAAGACATTGAAGAAACTTAAATGTACATTACTAAGGGAAAGAAGGCATTCCGTAAAGGCAACATACTGTATGATTCCAATTACATGACATTCTGAAAAGGCAAAACTATGAAGACAGTAGAAAGGTCAGTGGTTCCCAGGGTTTAGGAGGAAGGAAAGATTAGTAGGGAGGAATGAGTAGGCAGCATACAGAGGATGTTTAGGACAATGAAACTACTCTGTATGATACTATAATGGTGGACCCACGTCATTATACATTTGTTCAAACCTATAGAATGTACAACACCAACGGTGAACCCTAATGGGCTTTGGATAGTAATGATATGTCAATGCAGGTTCATCAATTGTAACAAATCTACCACTCTGGGAGGGGATGTTGACAATGAGGGAGGATGTGCATGTGTGGGGACAGGGGGAATATGGGAAACCTCTGTACGTTCCACTCCATTTTGCTCTAAACCTAAGACTGCTTTAAAATAAAGTCTATTTTCAAAAATTTCCTATGAAATGTATGAAGCATGAAGCAATATCATTTGTTATAGATCATTAGTCATAAAGTCTAATGTTTTAAGTTTAAATCATATAACTACATAACAATAAAAAGGCTCATAAGTATTTCTCAGGACAAAATTTGTCTTAGATTCTAAGCACTGATTTTTATCTCTCAGTTTTTTCTGTCTTGAGCTTGAACTGATCACTATATCAATTCTAAATGTTACATATAAGCTTATCGTTTGAGAAATGTCAAAAGGCCAAACTGCCCCAAATCTCAACCCCTCTGATATACCAAGATAGCTGAAATTCCCACCATGAGAGTCATTCCCATCTTTTAAGTGATTATGTCTGCAGAGAGCCTGTACTAAAATACAAATGTACTTGGGGGAGGTGGGGCTCATGAAGGCAGGAGCACTCAACAGCACAATGAAAAGAACATGGACCTTGGGGTCTCACACACCAAAGTTTGAATGTTGACTCAGCCACTTGCCACTTAACTGTGTGACCTTAGGAAATTGCTTAACATATCTGAATCTCAGCTTCCTTATCTACAGATATGATTCTAGTTCTCACAGTATTCTTTCAAAGACTATTTGTGATAATTTGGAGGAATGAGGGATCTGAATCCTAGATCCCTTCCTCAGTTTCCATGAGGACACTGCTTCCCTGCCCTAGTCCTTCCCGAGGGGGGGAGAAGTGGCTGACCTGATTGAATGTACAGAGAGGACCCTCTCCATAGAACTATCTTGACCAGAAGGCAAAACACCACGTTGCCAGGTGGACAGGTGATGGTCTCTCTTTCATTCTCTCGGGCCTGCTTGCTTGCACAGTAAGTATCTGTGTTTTTTTATTTTTATGTGAGAAGCAGACCAAGAGAGGCCTGCTTTGTCAACCCCAGCTTCTCTGCTGTAGGCAAGTAGATAAATCAGTGACACTTGGATTCCAAAGTCTAGGCTTGGAGGGAATTAGGAGGTATTTCACATACCTCAACCCAGCTCTAGCAGTACGGCTAAGACACTGAGCCCTGTTTGACTCCAGTCTCTGCAGCTATACTCTATTGACCGGAAAACCCTGTTGGGGAAAATAGATGAGTGCTACAATTCAGGCAACAAATCCCACTGTGTAATTCCAATAATAATAAATTTGAAATAACAATCAATGTGCCTGGAGCCAAATAGGCACTCAATAAATGTTAGTTCCTCTCTCCTTGAGAAATTCATCAAGTTGAAAATATGTTCAATTTTCTGTTAAACTCCTCTCAGGCATTGGAAGAGCAGCATTGAAGGTTAGTATTTTCTCCTAGTTGTGCTGCTTCTAAGATAACAAATGTAAGTAACAGAATGCCAGCTCCCATATACAGTTCTGACATGCCCTGCTGCCATTCCTAAAATACGGCTCCTCCTCAGTCCAACCTTCAAACACCAGATTTTAAAGAGCTGATTAGGATTGTATTAGGAGAAAGTGGTTCTTTATCATCTACTAAAAAAAATCCTGCAGGACTATATCTCAGGCTCTTGGACCCTGAAATCAGCTCTTGGGAGTGTATATTAAGGTAAGAAATCTGAAATAGCAAAGGCTGATATTATATCAGCAGAATGATATTTACATCAGCACTATTTCTATGAGCAAAGGAAAACCTGGAAACAACTTTAAAAACTAAAAATAACTAAAGAGTAGTTAAATAAATTATGCTAACTCCATCAGTAAAATATTATATACTAGAGCATTATTAAACATGCTTATAAAGATTATGTTATGGAAAATATTTGTTATGATTTTGAATAGAACAAGCAGAATAAAAAATAATTTTTCATTATTTTACAGATTTGTAAAAACTGAATGATGGACATAAAAGTGCACATAGTAATTATATTAGCGTGGTGAATTTATTTTTCCTTTTTCTGCTCTTCTTTTATATTGCCTATTCTTATGGAAAAATATTTCTTTTTAAAGCCCAGAGACATTTGCATGCAGTGAGCACAAAACATACTCCATCACCAAGGCAAAGGGATAAAACTGCCTGGCTATGACTTCATTCCCCCCTTGAAGGCTGTTCTTAATGTTCTTTTCAAGCTGATTTCATCTCTAAATGCACTCCTGTGGGAGAACATAAGAACACAGTGCATTTGGCCCTGAGACCTCTAGTTCCCAAGGAATGGCTACAGACACTTGGCAATATTTGTCAACTAACATGAGGATCAGGCAGTAACACTATTATTCTTAAGCATTAAAGACTTCATGTCTGTCCCTGAGGTAGCCCTTTATCAGTGAAAATAAATGCTGTATTGATCCCTGTTTAACTCAGATCTCTTTTTATCATAACTCAAGGTAAAAAGGGATAGGTGGTAATATTCTCACTCCATAAAGGAAACCAGGGTAGGAATTGTTTTCATCAAAGTAACTAATGCTTCTAGGCGAAGCACTGCACTAATAAACTGACTATCCGTGCCTTCAGAAAGCAAATCATTCTACTGCTTTTCCCAGTAAAGAAATGGGTACAACCAGCCGATTGTTTGAGGTTCACTAAGTGTCACATTTTGGTAAATACACCAAATTTCAGAACCAAATTTTTCTTCCCTTTTGGTTTATGAAAATTGATTTTAGCAGCTCACTGAAGAATAAAGCACTGACAATTTTGATACAAATAACATAGTTTACAATAAACTTTAGCATGCATAAACAGTAATAGTTTATTTTATAAGAATGCAGATCTATTATTTTCTTCTGTAAGATATTTGTTATTGGATTTGAATTAATTCCTCTTCAAAAGAATAGACTATAGGAGGCTAGTTAGAGTATGTAGAATTTTAGATGACAGTTACAGGCTCTTAAGAAATATTTCCACCATGCTAAAAGAGCATGATAAGATGTCATTCTGAGCTGTAAAAATATTTCTGTATAAAGAACAAGTTTGTTTATTCGTTTTTCTTTGACGTCACCATTTGTTGAATGCTTACCGTGTACCAGGCTTTTTAAAAACATGGTTTTTCTTAAATAATTCTCAAAGCAATTTTGGGAGATAAACAGAATTATTATGGCTGTTTTACAAAGAAGGAGACAAGAGATTAACCAATTTGTCCAGAGTTAAAGTGCATAGCTAGGATTCCAACCAGGCCTGCCTCTTTTTCCTATAATCCCTGCTCTTGACCATGAGGCTCAGCTGGCTATCGGTGCTACTGTCATCTAACCTGTTTCTCTTCTCTTGGAAAAAGATGGACAAGACTTTATTCTCCAGCTTTCCTTTCTCTATGAAAACTATTCTAATGAGGAAAACCACTTTCTCATTGCCTCTGTCATCGTACCACTCTCCTTGACATTAACACAAGTGCTTTCATACTAGGTCACATTTCCCAAGAATAAAAACCAGTGATTTACTCTCATGCTGGCTGAATTGTAAGAACACCTACTCTAGTGGCTTAACTGTTTCCAAAATACAACATACAACAAATTTGTTCTAAAATTTCCCATTTAAAAAAATATGTAGGCTGGGCGCGGTGGCTCACGCCTGTAAACCCAACACTTTGGGAGGCTGAGGTGGGTGGATCACCTGAGGTCAGGAGTTCGAGACTGGCCTGGCCAACATGGCGAAACTCATCTCTACTAAAAATACAAAAGAAATTAGCTGGGTGTTGGTGGGAAGTGGTGGTTCACTCATGTAATCCCAGCACTTTGGGAGGCTGAGGTGGGCGGCTTATGAGGTCAGGAGATCGAGACTATCCTGGCCAACATGGTGAAACCCCATCTGTACTAATACAAAAATTAGCCAGCTGTGGTGGTGGGCACCTGTAAATCCCAGCTATTCAGGAGGCTGAGGCAGGAGAATCGCTTGAACCCGGGAGGCAGAGGTTGCAGTGAGCTGAGATTGTGTGACTACACTCCAGCCTGGGCAACAGAGCAAGACTCCATCTCAAAAACAAAAAGCAAGAAAAGAAAAAGAAAAAGAAATTAGCTGGGCGTGTTGGCAGGCACCTGTAATCCCAGCTACTTGGGAGGCTGAGGCAAGAAAATCACTTGAACTCGGGAGGCGGAGGTTGCAAGGAGCTGAGACCATGCCACTGCACTCCAGCCTGAGCGACAGAGGGAGATTATATCTCAAAAAAAAAAAAAAAAGTAATTCATTAAATGCATGTCCTAATCAGTTTTCATCAAAAAAAAAAAAAACTTTCCTGAATGAATATGAATATTCTGTTTACTTCCTGACTTTCTATTTTTGTTGTTGTTGTTGTTGTTGTTTTGAGATGGAGTCTCCCTCTGTTGCCCAGGCTGGAGTGCAGTGGCACAATCTCTGCTCACTGCAAGCATTGCCTCCCAGGTTCACGCCATATTCCTGCCTCAGCCTCCCAAGTAGCTGGGATTACAGAGCCCCGCCACCACGCCAGGCTAATTTTTTGTATTTTTAGTAGAGACAGTGTTTCACCGCGTTAGCCAGGATGGTCTCAATCTCCTGACCTTGTGATCCGCCTGCCTCAGCCTCCCAAAGTGCTGGGATTACAGGCAAGAGCCACCGCGCCTCCCGACCTTCTGTTTTAGTAATATTTTCTATTCTAAAAGTTAAGGTTTGCTTAACTTTTTGTTGTTGTTGTTGATGTTTTGCTGTGTTGCCTAGGCTAGAGTGCAGTGGCGCCATCTCAGCTCATTGCAACCTGCGCCTCCCGGGTTGAAGCGATTCTCCTGCCTCAGCCTCCCAAGTAGCTGGGATTACAGACACACACCACCACGCCAGTCTAATTTTTGTATTTTTTAGTAGAGACAGGGTTTCACCATGTTGGTCAGGCTGGTCTTGAACTCCCGGCCTCAAGAGATCCACCTGCCTCGGCCTTCCAAAGTGCTAGGATTACAGGTGTGAGTCACTGTGTCCAGGCTGGCTTGCTTAACTTTTAAACCTGTGTCCAAATGACTAAAGTACCAGATTTGTCCCAAACCACCTATTCACTGTCATACTCTTGTGATTCTAGGTAGTCTTCAAAGACATGGGAGAGAGGAGCTGTGGTCTCCAGGATCCATTATGAAAGCACAGAGCTTTTATTCCAGCAAAACTAACTGAGACACTGCTAACAAGATCAATTTTAATCATTGTTTAGATATCCCCCTGCCTTTTATGTTCACACTCATTTAAAGAATACAAATAAACAAAATTTAAGGAAGACTCAGCTAAATTTGGGGCTCTAGATTCTAGGTTTCTCTTAAAGAAACCAATTTATAGAATTTAATTTGTAGAATTAAGATTAAAATTGTGAGAAAAACTTTAGCACGCATAAACAGTAATAATTTATTCATATTACTTATTTATTTATTTATTTTTGAGTGGAGTCTAGCTCTGTCACCCAGGTTGGAGTGCAGTGGCAGGATCTCGACTCACTGCAACCTCCGCCTCCTGGGTTCAAGCAATTCTCTTGCCTCAGCCTCCGAAGTAGCTGGGATTACAGGCATGCACTACCATACCCAGCTGATTTTTTATATTTTGGTTAGAGACAGGGTTTCACCATGTTGCCAGGCTGGTCTCGAACTCCTGACCTAAAGTGATCCACCCACCTCGGTCTCCCAAAGTGCTGAGATTACAGGTGTGATCTCACCTGGCCTATTCACATGGCTATTTATTGGATACAAAATATGCAAAGCAGGGTGCTGCTTTTGGTGAAGGACACAAAGATGAGTAACAGATTCTCTACTCTCAGGAGTGTGCATTCTAGTGAGGGAGAGGAGAAATGCACACAGAAGCTATTATGTGATGTACTTCATAAAATATGCACAATGAATTAATATAAGGAGTCACAGAAAGACACATTGTCTTATTTTTCATAAATATAAAAGTTATGAAAAAAGGTATTTTGCATAGAAAACAAAGAATATTGAATCAGAGCAATACGTTTAAGAGCTATTTTCTAACTATTTAGAACTCTGATAAATTTATCACATATCATCTTCATAATTTTTGCTCTGAGTCAATCTAAACTCTTTATTAGAAGCGTGGCTAGTGTTGCTTCTCCTTTCACATTGATATGATTGGGTTAAATTCAAGTCTTTTTTGTTAGAAGTGAAATGAATAAATAAGTGACAGTTAAAATATATCAGTTTGGATTTGTGCAAATTATCACTGTCTTTCTTGTGATCTTTCAGATAGGAAAATCACACAAAGTACTTTCTGAAAGAATAACCATTACTTTTTAAGACTTCAAGTTATAATGGCACATAGAGATGAAAGTTAATGATATGAACCTATTCATGTACTTAAACTGATTGTTAAAATGAAACACAACCAACCAAATTGGTCTAGATAACTTATTGAAAGCATGATAAAATTTCTTTCAGGAGCGGGTATGGGTAAGTAGTCAAGTTATATATTTAATGTTACATAAAAATCCCACTTGTGATTTGATCTTTATTTCTAACAACTCTTCAATCTCTAGTGGCAATTTATTTTGAAGTTCCTGTTAGACTAATTTCTATTTACATTCCAGAAGAAACAGGCCTATCTTTACTCATTAATTTTCACAGGCGTTGAAAGATCAGTGATTCTCCATGCTAAAAGAGCTCTGATTCTAATGTAGAGCATACAGTTATGAGTGTAGGCAATGGTTAGAAATTCCAATTCTGATCAGGTTGCTTAACGGTATAAGGGAAAGGGGAAAGAATCCTAAAAGAGCTAAGCAGGACCCAGCTCCTGGGTTGGGTAAAATTTATGCCTCCACTCTACAAAAATGGAGGATGTTAAACATGTTTTATAGTCCTGACCCACCCAAGGCAAAATCTAAAGAAGAAAAAATGTCGTAAAGAGAATTGAAAGGCACCTTCTCGTCACATAGCCTGGGATCTAATCAGTCCAGGCTGGGAATTCCAACTCTGCCAATTAGCTGTGTCGTCCTGAACAAATCATTTCACTTTTCTGAACCTAGGTCTCCTCATCCATGAAATGGATTCTTCTTCTGCAATTTCACAGAAGCCACAAGGATTAAAAATAAAATACATAAAGCACCTAATAGAATGTAAGGCACATTCCAGACCATCCATAAATAATAAGGTGCCAGCTCCGGTCAGTTCTTGTGGCCATGGTTACAGGAATGTGAAATTATAGGATAAATATTTATAAAAACTCAGTTCTGGCTGGGCACAATGGCTCACGTCTGTAATCCCAGCACTTTGGGAGGCCAAGGCAGGCAGATTACCTTAGGTTAGGAGTTCAAGACAAGCCTGGCAAACATGGTGAAACCCTATCTCTACTAAAAATAAAAAAATTAGCCGAGCACGGTGGCAGGCACCTGTAGTCCCAGCTACTCAGGAGGCTGAGGCAGGAGAATTGCTTGAATCCGGGAGGCAGAGGTTGCAGTGAGCCGAGATCATGGTCTGAGCAAGAGAGACTCTGTCTCCAAGAAAAAAAAAAAAAAAAAAAACCCACTCAGTTTTTTAAAAGCTCCCTGTTCCTACTCATAGCTCCTCACTCATACCTCTCCAGTAGTTTTGCCTCTCAAGTCACGAAGTTGCTGCAGCTATTCAGGGCTCTGTGAAACTCAGAATTCAAGGTAATTGATCTGGCAGTGAATCTGTGGCTAGGGGGAAAAGACATAATTAGATCCATGAACTAAAAATGGAAATTAAGGTTGTTAAAATGTATTGGGAAGTTAGTCAAAAATTTAAACATACGATTATTTGGAGAGGAAGGTCAAAGTAAGCATTTTCTTTGTAATCTTTGTTTATATGTGCTGTGTCTACTAATATTTACCATATTAAAAATTAAAACATAAATTTAAAATGTTTATTACTTTATTTAAACATAATAAATCCATTACAAACTAACATATATATTTGTGAAAAATTTTCCCCAAAATTAATGGGTAAGATGGCAGCATTTTACTTTTCTGCAAATCTCTTAATGTTTGGCTTTATAAAGGTCAACTAGATTTTCATATCTGTGTCTACATTCAATCTACTGTGGTACCAAAATTTGATACATACAAGATTTTGTGGTCAGTTATGCCAACAGAACTGTTAAACCTAAATCTGACTATTATAGAAATTAAAACCTTTAAATGGAGAATAGAATAGAAGCCTATAGTCAAATGTGAGATGTTGGCTATCAGGTATAACAAATCCAAAAGGTCAGGCATCAGGTCAGGCATTTGTACTTAGATCTAGACACACGGGAACAATGGTTCAGTGTCTTTAAACCTCAAAGAGCCTCTTAGTGCCTACTCCCTTCTCTGAAATTCTATTCCCTCCTTTAGGGACAGAGAATGCTTGTCCTATTTATTTAGCATCTCCATTCAACATTGAGTAAGATTCTCAGCATATCAGCCTGAAGTTGAAATTCGAAATTTTTATTTCATCTGAGTTTTGATTATGTTAATTTGGGCAAAGACATATTCAATTCTGTCTGAGGTTTTAAAATGTTGAGGAGGAAAACGCCCCTGGAAAGAGCATTTTGCAAATAAAATTCCTTTAGGTCTAAAACACGCTAACCAAGAAGGAGTGAATCACGTAACTTGAAAATGGTGGAAATGAGTAATATATTTCAAGGTGACCAAAGTAAACTTTTCTGATTTAAAAAGACAATCACAGAAACAAGTTGTCTTGCATTGTTTTGTTAACACCCAACCCATGTTCTTTCTTTGTTTTCATGTTCTGGCTACAAAATCTGAAAAGGCACATGGCTTCCAAAGCAAGCAGAAGTTGCAAAAAACAAATCATGGTTCCACAGTGTCTGTTAATCAAAGAGACCAATTACATGCTAGGAACGTGCAAAAAGCCTGGGCATTTTGATTTCACAATGATAGTAACAAAGGAGTATGAAAGAGTAAGCAGTAACTTCAACATGTTCCAGGGTTTATAGCAGCAGAGGTAACAGAAAATTCTGTTTTCTCTTTAAAGCAGAATGAAGAAACCCAAAGGTAAAATTGGCAGTGAAAACAATGGCTGATGCATGGCAGTAATGGTCAGGCACTGTTCTGAAAGCACTTCACTTCTACAGTAATCCATTGTTCATTGTGCCCCACAGGATTATTTGAGGGAGGTACTAGTTTATTCCCCATTATATTTAAATAACCCATGGCCAAAGAAGAATTACAAGGGAAATTAGAAAATATTATGAACTGAATCAGAATAAAAACACAAGGCATCAGGATTTATGGGATGCCACTAAAACAGTACTTAGAAATTTAGAACTGTAAATGTTTATACCAGAAAAGAAGAATATCCAAAATCAATAACTTTAATTTCCATCTTAAAAGGCAAAAAATTTTAAAAAAGATTAAACTCAACATAAGCAGGAAAAAGGAAATAAAGATAAGCAAACAATCAATAAACTAGAAAACAGAAAAATAAAAATCAATTAAATCAAAAGCACATTATTTGAAAAGATCTATAAAATGGACCACTCAATAGTTTGATTAAGAAAAATGAGAAAGAGCAGAAACAACCAATGTCAAGAATGAAACAGGAACATCACTGCAGATCCCCAGATGCTGAAGGATAATAAAGGAACTCTGTGAACAATTTTACAGTAATAAATATGACAACTTAGATGAAATAGACAAATTACTTAAAAGACACAAATTACTAACACTGACTCAAAAAGAAATAGAAAATCTGAATGGCCCTATATCTAGCACAGAAATTACATACATAATTTTTAAGTCATATAAAAACCTTCTCATGAAGAAAACTCCAGGTGGATTCACCATGGATTCTATCAAATACTTAAGGGAAAAATAAATCTCTCTCTGCAAGTACAGGAGAAGAGTACACTTCCTGACTCATTTTATGAGGCCAGCATTACCCCCATATCAAAAGTACAGTCTAGGTAGAAGTAGCAATTAAATTGTGGTTATTAGAGGCTGGGAAGGGTAGCAGGGAGGGGAGAATAAGGAGAGGTTGGTTAAGAGATGCAAAGTTACAGCTAGGTAGGACGACTAACTTCTAATGTTCTATGGCACTGTAGAGTGACTACAGTTAACAATCATTTATTGTATATTTTCAAATAACTGAAAGAGAAGATTTTGAATGTTCCCAACACAAAGAAATAATAAATGTTTAAGGTGATGGATATGCTATTTACCCTGATTTGATCATTACATATTATATATATGTACCAAAATATTACTCTGTATCCCATAAATATGTACAATTATTACATGTTAATTAAAAATACACAATTTCAGACTAGGCTCCCCAGATTCGAATTCCAGTTCTGCCCCCACTAGCTTTGCAATCTGCCCCCATGATTCAATTACCTCCCACCGGGTCCCTCCCACAACACGTGGGAATTTTGGGAGCTACGATTCAAGACGAGATTTGGGTGGACACAGCCAAACCATATCAATAGGTTATTACGTTATTATGAAAAAATTCTATGAAAATAATGCCTCTGCTGACTTAAGTAAATGCTGTCACAAATATTTCAGTTAACTGATTTTGGTATTCTTTGTGGACTCCAGATCTACACTGCCTGTATTAGTTTTCACACTGCTCTAAAGAACTTCCCTGAGACTGCATAATTTATATAGGAAGGAGGTTTAATTGACTCATAGTTCTGCATGACTGGAAGGTGACGCAGAAGCAAGCACCTTCTTCACAAGCCCATCAGATCTCTGAGAACTCACTATCACAGAACAGCATGGGGGAACCACCCCCATGATCCAATCATCCCCTACCAGGTCCCTCCCTCAACACATGGGGTTTACAGTTCGAGATGAGATTTGAGTGGGGACACAGAGCCAAACCGTATTACTGCCTATGTTGGAATCCATATTCTACCGCTTACTAACAGTGTGACATTGGCGAGTGGCTAAACCTCTCTTTGTGTCAGCTTCTTCATCAGTAAAATTGACTTAATAACAGCATTTACCTCATAGGGCTGTTGTGACAATCAAATGTATTACTATAACTAAAGTGCTTAAAATAGTATCTGAGAATTATAAAGCAAATGTAAGTTTTGGTTATTTTGATGATCATTATTTCATACCGGTCAAAAAAACAGGAACCACAGGTTATGTCCCTAAGTCATCTATTTGCATTTCAGTGTCTTTAGGCAAGTCACTCATCAATCCTCCTCAGCCTCAGTTTCCTCCCCCATGAATTGAAGGAATAGACTTCATGACCTCAAAGATTGTACCTGGTTCTAAAATTCCAAATCTTTTAAGGAATTCTTTAAAAAAAAAAAATTAGAAACACCCATACTTTCCTCTAATTCTCCTCTAAGCACTTCAGCCCCAAATTAAGTCTTTTGGGACAATATTGTTCATATAACTCATTTAACAAATATTTTTACATATCAATTGTTTGTTCTTCACCTACTCCCACCGGGCCAGACATAACAACTTTAGGAACAAAGGTCCACCCTTACTTCTTTGTATATAATAAACATTTATTCTTCATTTCATCCTATGCATGTATTGAATACATGCCAAGCACTGTTCTAGCTAGGCATTGAAGGAAAGATAAACAAAACCGGATTCCTGATCTCAAAGAATTCAGTATAGTAGACCAACCAATGAAACATAATTATAATATATTGTGATAAATGCAATAGTAAAGGATGGAGTGATCAAATATGCTTAGCTGGAGCTTACAAAATGATTTTTCAGAAGAAGTATGAACTAGATCTTGAAAGATAAGTAGCATTTCTCCAGATGAAACTAAAAAAATGAAATGGTTTCTTTGTAATAACATATCTCATACATATATGATGGTGCTCTTGTATTGAACTTTATTACACTGAAACTGGCAAGGCCTTGGTTTCCCAAGCAAGTGGACATCCTTCACATCAATTATCTGAAGTAGAGATGTGTCTTCAAACATCTTTCTCTTCCCCATCATGACCAGTTTATCACCAAATCCTACATATTACTTTCTTTTTGTTTGTTTGTTCGTTTGTTTTTGTTTTTGAGACAGAGTCTCACTCTGTTGCCAGGCTGGAGTGCAGTGGTA
>NW_012106631.1:1589382-1591343 GCF_000951045.1 Mandrillus leucophaeus
TGCATGTAATGTCTTCCATGTTTCTCTATGTTGTTACAATGGGCAGGGTTTCCTTCTTTTTATGGCCGAATAATATTCCATGGTATATATACCACATTTTCTTTATCTATTCATCTGTCAATGGATACTTAAGTTGTCTTCATACCTTGGCTCTTGTGAATGTTGCTGCAATGAACATGGGTTCCACTTTTTTCTTGAATCTGTTTATTTCTCCACATCTATGCTAACTCTACCCTAGTCCAAGCCATTGTCTCTCACCTGGGCTATTTCAGTAGTATCCTAGCCAGTTTTCCTCTATCTTTTGTTGCTCTCCTCCAACATATTCTTCAAACTTTAGCTAAAACAATTAAATAGTTAAGACCAAAGCCATGAGAAGAGAGGCTGAGCAGTGTCAGAGCCCAACCAGTGTGGGGAGAGTGTTCATATAAGGCGGAGAGAGTGAGTCACTGTGTATTGGAACCCGTTGAGAATGAGATGTGTATCCCTGCCAGAGAACTGCCTGGAATAGGTTGGAACCTGAGTGGAGTAAACAGAACATCTGCTCAGGTGAGCAGTCCAGTATAAGGCATGGGAACCCAAGTGTGATGAGTGGGGCAATCACACAGGGGAGGAGGAGGAGCATCAGCAATGGAAGATTGGTTATGTACACATACTCATTCAATGATAATGAGAACCAGTTTTCTTATTGTCAGAGAGAAGAGCTACATGTATGGAAAGGAAAAACTAAAATAAATCTGACACCTGTGATATTACATTGCAATTGGAAATATTGGTGTAAACTCACAGTTTTATACACATATAAATGTGGAAGTGTGTGTGTGTGTGTGTGTGTGTATATATATATATATTCTACCTTGTCCACTGAGAAGACCTGGAAGCAACAGCAGCCCCAAATTATGATGCATGCCTAGCACCTAGATCTTACCATGTAAATACTATTCTTCCAAAGGACCAAGGCTTCTTAGAGAAATGGCTAGTATAATGGCTGAGCCAGGAAAAGTCCTGGATGAGCCTGGAACATCTTATTGTGCACTAAAATAAGCATACTCAAAGAATGATGGGATTGTCAAAAGGACACATAAGCCAGCTTGAAAGAATTCCCATTGGTCAAATCTAGAACTACTTAAACATCCAAATAAATTGTAATAATGGATTTTTAACCCATTGAATAAAAATCCATGAATCCATAATAATATAAATTAATGAATAAATTGGAAGTTTGATGAGGAATAGAATATGTTCATAGAGTCTCAAAGTACCTCCTATAAATCACTTATTAATTACAAAAGGAAAAATGTAACCTTGCAGTAGAAAAGCCTCTCAGACATCTCTATAATGAAGCCATCTAAGTTAAAACTACCAACAATGAGACAAATCAAACTTTGGGGCCTGCAATGGATAGAACATAGGGTCAATTCTGTTAGATTCTTCTCAAATACATAACCTAAATCTAATCATGAAGAAACATCAGACAAACTGACACAGAAAGACATCTACAATATAATTGGCCTATATTCTTCACAAGTGTCAAAGTCTTAAAAGTCAAGGAAAAACTGAGGAACTGTTTCCAACCGAGGCAGACTGAGACATTAACACACTAAATTGACACAAGTAGTTGCCAGGTAGATCTTTGTACTGCAAAGATGTTATTGGGACAATTGGCAAGACCTAAACGGGGTCCGAGGATTAGATGGTAGTAAGACATTAATGTTAATTTCTGGATTCTGATGATTCTGTTTTGGTTATGAAGGAGAATGTCCTTGTTTGTAAAAAATATAAACCAGTTTTGGGAGATAACGGGACAAGAAGTTAACAACTTACTCTCAAGTGGTTGAGGAAACAAAATTATTTGTTCTGTACATTTAACATTCTTGTAACTTTGAAATTCTTTTCCTTTTTTTTTTTTTTTTTTTGAGAGGAAGTCTTGCTCTGTCGCCCAGGGTGGAGTGCAGTGGCGCGAT
>NW_012106631.1:1592152-1593417 GCF_000951045.1 Mandrillus leucophaeus
TTTTTGGTAAAACTTTTGACAAATCTTTGCCCCTAGAGTAGATCACAACATCACGACACTATGTATTCTTCCTTCATAATTACAGATTTGTTTGAATAACTGATGTGTCCTCTATTATCCTACTTACTGAGGGTAGAGCTATGTCCTTGCTCACCACAGTAACCCTAATGACTTAGCCAAGAGAACAGTAGATTATTTTAATTAATAAATGAAATGTGCACTTTGGTAGGCTGAGGTGGGCAGATCACCTGAGGTCAGGAGTTCGAGACCAGCCTCACCAATATGAAACTCCGTCTCTACTAAAAATACAAAAATTATTTGGGTGTGGTGGCATGCACCTGTAATCCCAGCTACTCAGAAGGCTGAGACAGGAGAATCGCTTGAACCCGGAAGGCAGAGGTTGCAGTGAGCCAAGATCACACCATTGCACTCCAGCCTGGGCAATAAGAGTGAAACTCCATCTCAAAAAATAGTAATGACAATAATAAATAAATGAACTGTGTAAGATTAATAAATCCATCTGTGCTCCTGACTCCATCCCTCTCGTATCTGTGGCCTTTCTCTTTTGTGGCTTTCACTCAGCTTATAAACTTGCTCAAGTCTTTCCAGGCCTAAAGCATTTCCTCTTTTAATCCACATCCTCTTCTAGTTACAAGTTTCCTTCCTCCTCTTTTCATCCAAACTTTGAACAGACTATATGTACTTGCTATTGTCCATTTCCTCAGCTCCTACCCAATCTGTAGTCTACTACAGTCTAACTTCCAGCCTTACCATCCACCAAAATTGTACTTACTAAGGTCCCTATAACCTCCTAATTGCCAGACCTAATTAGCAAGTTGTAGTCAGTATCTTATCTGACTCATTCTAACTTCCTTGATGTTTAGTTCCTTTTGCCCATCTCTGATCATCTCGTTTTTACATCCTGTATGGGTTCTTCTTCTTCTTCAGCCTATTTCTCAAATTAAAGTTTATTCATTCGAGAAATAGTTATATAATACCTACTGAGAGGTGACAGCGTGCTGGCAGCCCTCGCTGGCTCTGGGCACCTCCTCGGCCTCAGCGCCCACTCTGGCCGCGCTGGAGGAGCCCTTCAGCCTGCCGCTGCACTGTGAGAGCCCCTCTCTGGGCTGACTGAGGCTGAAGCCGACTCCCTCTGCTTGCGGGACGGTGTGGGGGCAGAGGCGCAGGCGGGAACCAAGGCTGCACAGGCGGGAACCAAGGCTGCGAAGGCGCTCGCTGGCCAGCAGGAGTTCCGGGTGGGCGCG
>NW_012106631.1:1595447-1641748 GCF_000951045.1 Mandrillus leucophaeus
CCACCATGTCCGGCTTATTTTTGTATTTTTAGTAGAGATGGGGTTTCACCATGTTGGCCAGGCTGGTCTCGACCTCTTGACCTCAAGTGATCCACCCGCCTCGGCCTCCCAAAGTTCTGTGATTACAAGCGTGAGCCACTACACCTGGCCCACCACCTCTTACATCATTTACCCTATTTGTCTAACATTCTCTTGTTCTTTCTCTCCAGTAGCTGCCAGGATGATCTAAAATACAGTCTCAGTCTCTTTTTTAAAAGCTTCGTCATCACCTGAGAGGCAGAAATCTGTATCTTCATCTTGGCATAAAAACCTGTCTGTGATCTGGTCCCTGCTTCATCTTCTAGTTTTCTGTTTTTCAATTTACTTTAAGATTTTGTTACAGTGTGTAACAAAATGGTTACACACTGTGTCATAATGCTTATCATAGTCCCCGAAGCCAGGTTGCTTAGATGTGAATCCCAGCTCTCAAATATTTGCCTCTGTTTCCTCAAATGGGAAATAGGTACAATAGCCACTATCTTGTAAGATTATTTGGATGAGTTACTACATGTGTGCTTAGACAAGTTCCTGAGACATATTAACTACTATTACATCAGGCTGCTTCTAACACTTTTGCCTTTGTTCATTCTACTTCCTCTTTTTTCCTACCACATATTAGCTTAGCCACAGATCTTGTATGGTCTTCCAAGTTTCTAGAAGCTGACACTTGATTTACTCCCCCTGAAACTGTTACCAATCACAACTTATTTCATGTTAGGGTTGATGTTATAAGCAGGTATCCTCTAGGCTCGGTTTTCTCTTTTAAAAATAGAAAATGTAGTAAATATAACCACTTCAGTTGTTATATTGCTGTGGGACAAAATGCAGTTTCTGTACCATTGCAGTAGAGTGTCAAGGTAAGAGAGGAGAACACGGATAACTCCCCAGTTTCTAGCTTGTATGACTCAGAAACCAGAAAATATTGTAGAAGTCTTAAATGCTTGTTGATACACACGCTTACACAAAATTGTAAATGTTTTAATTTCCTTCAAGTTTCCTACTGCTTCTTCAGTCCGCTAGCCTGATACTGCAATCAGTGTCGCTTCAAGCAAGTTCTTCTTTCTCCGCCAAATTTCGCCTTTCGGCCTCACTCACCCATCACCCAAACAAATCCTCCAAAGCTCCGTTTTCCCTTTAAAAGAGTCTCAGGGAAGTCAACCCCAAAACCCGCCCTCCGGGTTTCCCCGTCACCCTGGCAACGGAAGCAGGAAGAGGCGGGATTCGCCATCCACCGTCCCCGCCCGAGGCAGGCGCCAGCCGCATTGGTGAGAGAGCGCGGGCGGCTTGACCAGGGCACTTCCCTCAGCTCCGGGTTGGAGCCGGAGCCGGAGCCGGATCCCGCGCACACGGCCACGTCAACCTAAACTTACACCGCCCTCTCCACCCCACCGCCGCCGCCGCCGCGCCGGCTAGGCCCGCAGCGGGTCTCCCAGGCAGCGTCCTCCACGCCTTTCCCACAATGCCCCGCGCCAGGCCCCGCCCCGACTCGCCTTGGACACCGGCGCGTGAGGAGCTGACCGGTGCCGGCCGCGCGCCAGTAGTGGCCGGTGTGGCTGGACCTTCCCCGTCCCGTGCGCCGCGGCTGGGCCGTCGGAGAGTGCGTGTGCTTCTCTCCCGCACGCGGTGCTTGGGCTCGGCCAGGCGGGGTCCGCCGCCAGGGTTTGAGGATGGGGAAGTAGCTGCAGGAAGCGACCCCGCGATGGCAAGGTGGGCATGGGCCCGGGTCCAGGGCTTTGCTGGAGCCGGTGGTGGCCGGGGCCCTCCGGTCAGGGAGGGGCGGAATGGCTGAGCGCCTGAACCCCCCTTCCTCTGCGCTCCTATGACCTGGGTATTGTGTTCTCGCTCCCCACCTTCCTCCTCACTGTTATCCACACCACCCTTCCTCTGCTCAGTGGTTCCCTCTCACTTACACTTTCTGCCTGAGTCCGACCTGAGACTTCAGACACCAGCGACTCCTGACAGCCCTGTTCCCTCGTGTCTCCATCTTTTCCCGTCTCCCCTGTCCCACTCCGCAGTGATGGCAGCGCGAAAGCTTTAGCCTTGCATTTACCTGGCGCTTCCACCTGCCCAGTAGCTCGGGCCACGGGCAGTTCGGTCACCCCGACGCTAAGAACAACTCCTGGGCGAGAAACATCTTATCCCAAAGGGTTGATTGAGACTATGACCTCTCTTTTTCTGATGGTTGTTTTCTTGTTTGGATACTTGTTAATCTCTACATCATTATATTTTTCAAAGGTATATTTTTGTGGAATGAAAAGGAAGTATTAGAAATGAACTGAAGATCACTCACAGGTAAAGAGAAGAATTTAAAAATAGACATTTAGGATTAGATGAAAAACAGAAATGAAGTGCAAGGAGAGTTAGATTTTTCAAAGCATTAGGAGATCTTTGGAACTAAAATATAGTGGTTGAAATGTGATATGAAGAAGTAATGATGGTTTTTGCCATCGTTTGCCTGCAGAGAGTATGTCTAACCTATTCCCTTCTCTTTTTGTTTTTTGTTTTTACTTACACCAAACATGAACTTTGCAACAAAATTACACTGGTAACTTACAATTATTTTTCTACTCTTTTTAGAAAATGGCCTCTGCTTAAATTCAGTATAAGCACCTTCTGAGAAAACTCCGGGAAAAAGATCGACTGCTGTGTAGATTGTCTATTATAACAATGTACTTCACTGCCATTTCTGGTAGGGTTATATGAAAAGTAAAGAACCCTGTATTTCCTTCTAGTCCCTCACAAGGACATTTCCTACAAGTGAATTCTGCTGAAAATGAAAATTAGACAGCTTTAGGGGGTAAAGAAGTAGCTAAAAGGAAGAACTATTAAAGGCAAAGCTAAAACTGAGTAGAAAGAGGAAGGACATGTAGCTTATTGCCACCTTTGTGTTCTGGTGCTCGTCAGAGGTCTTTTCTCCATGTATAAATTGCTGAGTGTGTGTGTTCTAGCTAGTTACTACCACTCATGACCTTTTATCTGCTATCTTAAGTGATTTCACAAATCTAACTACATGAATGTAGAAAGAATGTGGGGCATTCACACTGATTTGCCATTTAATGGAGATTGTATTGCTGACCATGTTCTTTGATAAATAAATTGTGCTGTTATTGTTTAGTTCAAAATGTATTTTAACTGCCTGCTTTTCTTTCTTAGATTAATGTTTTTGGGGACAGATTTGTGATGCTTGATTCACCCTTGAAGTAATGTGGACAGAAGTTCTCAAATTTGCATATTACATCAACTGGAACCAGCAGTGAATCCTAATGTTCACTTAAATCAGAACTTGCATAAGAAAGAGAATGGGAGTCTGGTTAAATAAAGATGACTATATCAGAGACTTGAAAAGGATCATTCTCTGTTTTCTGATAGTGTATATGGCCATTTTAGTGGGCACCGATCAGGATTTTTACAGTTTACTTGGAGTATCCAAAACTGCAAGTAGCAGAGAAATAAGACAAGCTTTCAAGAAATTGGCATTGAAGTTACATCCTGATAAAAACCCGGTAGGTAAACGTTTGTTTTTAAAAATATTTGATTTTATTTTTGGTACACTTTGATATTTATTTAAATCGCTTTAAGTGATCAAATACTTAAGAATAATCACATGTCAAAATTATAATTCAACTTGTATGCTAGAAACAAAAGCACCGAAATGTTATGGATTATTTTGGATTATTTAGGAATGTCAGTACCAAAAATTCAGTTCCCTCTTAATTTGTGGACGAATTTCCAACAATTCTGTTGAAAACATTAACCCCAAAACAAACGATAATATCCATGAAGTAGTTGAAGTAGTTTTCCTATTAAAGTAGGTTAAGATCAAGTATTTTAGAACAGTTGCAAAAAATATTTTTTTTAAACTCAAGAGGGTATGACTTGCTAAAAATAGAAGTAATAGCTAATAATAGCATGTTTTAACTTTGACTATTTTCTTCCATGCACAAGTCCACAAACCAGTTAGAAAGTTTTATAAATTAATATTTGAGAGCAGCTGAATATGCCAGTCATAAATATTTATGTACCAATAACGTAAATCTTTCAAAACTAAATTCATTTGAATTTTTATGGTGTTTTTGTAATTAGTTGGTTATGTCTTAATGAGATTTAGCGTCCATCATGAACAAGGAGAAGATATAGTTATAATTTTCTCTTTTCTAGGTAGAAGTTTTAAAATAGGATTATTTTATTTCATTGCATAAAGCTGAGCAAGAGAAACAATATTTCTTTAAAACTCTTCTTTAGTTGATTATCTTTTCCTGAGATCCACATTTAAGATTTTTTTTAAAATTTCTTTAAAATGTCAAATAATGATTTTAAGTTTCCATATAAAAGATAGTAGACCTTCTATCATCCAAGTATTATTTAAATGAAAGCATCCTTCAGAGACAAATTTTATGAAACACAGTAACAAGGAAGAAACATTTCCAATCCAATTTTGGATTGTTTTCTTTTTTTTTTTTTTTTTGAGACAGGTTCTCACTCTCTTGGCCAGACTGGAGTACAGTCTGAGGCCATCTCGGCTTACTGCAACTTCTGCCTCCCAGGTTTAAGCGATTCCCCTGCTTCACCCTCCCAGGTAGCTGGGATTACAGTCGTGCGTCACTACTGTCCAGCTAGTTTTTGTGTTTTTAGTAGAAACGGGGATCTCACCATGTTGGCCAGGCTGGTCTCGATCTCCTGACCTCAAATGATCCACCCTCCTCGGCCTCCCAAAGTACTGGAATCAGTTTTGGGCTGTTTTCTGATATTGACTTTTATGTAATTATTTGATGGATTGGGGCACATCCTTTTTTAATAGGTTGATTTTGCCTTAAATAGAAAAATAACCTATAAATGTATTGATTTATAATTGTTATAGGAGTAATAAATATGAAATTAAGAGTTTCAACAGGCTTATTAGTTTCACTCAGCTGCATTTTTTAGGAAAAATAACTTACATGGTCTGATAACATCTGTCAGCCTTTTGAAGAGTCAATTATTATTTCATTACTTTTCTTACTTTTTTTTTTATTGAAGATTATAGTTTCTCAAAAAATACTTCATTTCAACCCATGGTAACTCATGTCATGTTGTATTACCCCTCCTCATGTTGGTATGTGGTCTCCCAGAAGTCACTAGATTAATTAAACTTGCATATATTTTTTGAAGGAAACTTGGATTGTGTATCTGAAATAATTGTATTATATCTAATATTTTTTAACAGAATAACCCAAATGCACATGGTGATTTTTTAAAAATAAATAGAGCATATGAAGTACTCAAAGATGAAGATCTACGGAAAAAGTATGACAAGTATGGAGAAAAGGGACTTGAGGATAATCAAGGTGGCCAGTATGAAAGCTGGAACTATTATCGTTATGATTTTGGTAAGGTGATACGATATTACTTATGAAATGTTTTTTATCTGAGTAAAAGAAAAGTGAATTCTGTTTCACCACTTAGGTTATATATTTAATATGTGTCACTTTGATTAGCTCCTTTTAATTTGCTGTGGGAGTGAAATTTAAAAGGAAAGTCAGTGGGTATACAGAGATGATCTGTACAGATACGAAGTTGTATTGGTCAATTCTTGTTAAATACTTTTAAAATAAGGATTGTTATTTAATAAAAAATATGCATTCATGGACTGCATAATGACATTTCACTTAGCAATGGACTGTATGTAGGAAATTGGTCCCATGAAATTATAATACCATATTTTTACTGTACCTTTTCTATGTTTAAATACAAAGATACTTACCATTGTGTTACAGTTGCCTACAGTATTCAGCAGTAACATGCTGTACAGGTTTGTAGCCTAGGTGTGTAGTAAGATATGCTATCTAGGTTTGTGTAAGTACACTGTGTGATGTTTTTGCAACAACAAAATTCCCTAACCACATATTTCTCAGAATATGTCCCCGTTAGTAAGTGATGTATGACTATATATTTGCATTAGGGGAAGTTAAATATTTCTTTCAGTATTTTTTAGTATTAAATAATATTTCTTTCAATATATTTTAGAGTATCATATTTTCCAAGAAAGGCTAAACTTTAAGTTTAATAATGATCTCTTCAATAGAAATGCCATCCTTCTCATATGGAACCCTTATTGATGTTTTAAGGTGCTTTGGCCTTCGGTTGACATTAAGGTCAATACCTTGAAACATTATCAATAAAGGTTGCATATGAGAAGGACGAAAGGTGTTCTTTTTCTTAAACATGAAGGAAAAAATAAGGTGGAAGGAGGAAACAAAGTAAAGGAACCAAGGAAGAAAGAATGTAAACACACAGTATTTTAAATTTATATCTGGAGGATTTGCTTTTAGTAAATATAAATTTTCTTTTCAAAATAGTATTTTCAAGTATATTCTCTACACCTTGATAGTCTATATCAAGAGTTAGCAGACTACGTTTCATAGGCCAAATCTGGCTTGCCATTTGCTTTTATAAATAAAGTTTTATTGGAATGCAATTACATTCATTTGTTTACATAATATATATGACTTCTTTCACACTTTGAGAGCAGAGTTGAGAAGTTGTGACAGAAGCCATACATCCCACAAAGCCTAAAAAAGTTATATTTACTAAATATTTGTGTCTGCCTCTGCAAATATTCCAAACTTTTTAGCAGAAGATATTCTAACATGATACCATGTATTAGAAACCATATAATCTGAAAATTGAATGAGGTCTGTAGTCTAGTTAACAGTATACCACTCTCAATTTCCTGGTTTTTGATATTATACTGTAGCTAATTAACATGTCACCATTAAAGGAAGGTGAGTAAAAAGTACACAAGAGTCTATATTTTTGCACCTCCCTGAATCTAATTATTTTTAAAACCATAATATAAATTTTCTATGGAGATGAAATTATGTGAATATTAGGAACTACCACACACACACCTATGAGAGTCTGTATCAAAATTCTAGTATCTTTAGATCACCCTAAATATATTGATAGTATTATTTACTTTTTTTCCACTTAGGTTGTTGCATATTCTCTAAGTTTGAGATTTAATATAGTAGTTTGATTTTTTTTGATGATTAAAATGAGTAATCTATTTGTATGTGGCAATTTATATAGTGAAGTTTTGATTTTATAATTTTTATATACTTTTAAAATTAGGTATTTATGATGATGATCCTGAAATCATAACATTGGAAAGAAGAGAATTTGGTAAGTTTGTGGGCTTAAGGTTTTATGAAACTTAATACAAGTTCGATCTCATCTGAAACTCTTGGGGATATATATGTTTGAAATTTAGAAATCTTTTGGATTTTCGAACAGTAATAATGTAATATACTGTATACTAAATATTTCTAGCAGAATGTGGGGAAGTGTACCATAATAAAAACATTAATATTTCTGTAGTAAAATGTGTAAGTATATACTAAATAAAAGAAATTTAAAAATCAGTTCAGATCAGGTTTGGATGCCAAATGAGCTTGCTACAAACTTACAGCAAAATTTCTTAGAGCTTTTTGATTTTAGAGTTTTTGATAAAGGTATAGTTATTTTGGAAGTAGATTTAATTTGATTGGCAACTTGTGTGAAATGCCCATAAAAATACAGTTCTGCATTTTCCATTGCATTTAAGAAAATTGTATACCAGAATAGATTCTTATACTTTCATCTCTTTGTACAGTAATAATAGGTTTATTTTTTATACTTCAAAGCAATAAATTATACTTCAAATTTCAATTTTATATTACTCTATCACAATTGCATTTAATTTGGAAAACTAAAATACGGACGGGCGCAGTGGCTTACACCTGTAATCCCAGCACCTTGGGAGGCCAAGGCGGGCGGATCACTTGCGATCAGGAGTTAGAAACCAGCCTGCCCAACATGGGGAAAACCCATCTCTACTAAAAATACAAAAATTAGCTGGGCGTGGTGGCACCCACCTATAATCCCAGCTACTCAGGAGGCTGAGGCACAAGAATCGCGTGAATCTGGGAGTTGGAGGTTGCCGTGAGCCATGATGGCACCACAAAAAAAAAGAAAACTAAAGTAGCCTACCAGTCACAAAAAATACATATAAATCTATATAATGTTTTTCATATATTATTATCGTTAAAAATTTATTACAGCTACTTGATTATATACAGTTTGTTCCTTCTAAGCAAGGGTGGCTTTTTTTGTTATTTTTGTTTGTTTGTTTGTTTTTTTGAGATGGAGTCTTGCTTTGTCGCCCAGACCAGAGCGCAGTGGCACAAACTTGGCTCACTGCAAACTCTGCCCCCCGGGTTCAAGCGATTCTCCTGCCTCAGCCTCCCGAGTAGCTGGGATTACAGGTGCCTGCTACCATGCCCACCTAATTTTTGTATTTTTAGTAGAGACATGGTTTCACCATGTTGGCCAGGCTGGTCTCGAACTCCTGACCTCAACCAATCCACCCATCTTGGCCTCCCAAAGTGCCAGGATTACAGGCATGAGACACCACGCCTGGCCAAGGGTGGCATTTTAATCTTAATTTCTACATCATGCTGGTAAGCTCCACATACAAAATAGCTGTTCAATGTGTTACTTTGTCAAAAGCCGTCTACACAAACACTTGAACATGTTCTAAGTGAATAGAAAAATATATCTTTCCTATATTCTGCAAATAAAATAAGACAATTTGATTCATTTGGATTGTTAATAGAATTAATGCTCATGTCACAGGCTGGTAGAATCATATCTGTTGTATGAGTTATATAAACCTATACCTGTTCCTGTGTGGTTTTTATTGTCTCTCATCTCCCAATACATCACATCAGTAAGTGGTTTGTGAACCAGTGAGTTAGAAAACACTGGAATTACAGGTAGAGGAACTGAACAAAACTTGCAAACTTACTAATCCATGAGTCTACCTAGAATGAGACTTCACTGATAGTTATATTGTATATGGGTTCATGCTTTTTCAGATGTGTCACTATGCAAAAAAGCTTAAGAACTGCTAGTAGTTCATATAGAACTCTAAATGGTAGTTCAAGATAAATTGCAGCCACAAAACTTCAGAGATAATTCATAAATAATTAACCTTGCTTGATGAGAGGAATGAGCAGGAGCATTGTTGTGATAGAGAAGGACCCTCTAGTGAAGCTTTCCCAGGCATTTTTCTGCTAAGCAGATGGTATCATTTCTGACTCTCTAGAAAGTCAACAAGCAAATGCCTTCTAAGCTCTTCTATTATATTTAGCATAGGTTAAGTAGGTTAAGTCAATTCTGACAGCTACTTTAAACTCTGAAAGAATAAAATAAGAGACCTACATAATATAGTAAGGATTGTGGGGATTAAATTTAATCTAAGGCCTAAGTAAGACATTACCTTGGAAAATCATTTTGTTTGAAAAGATTGAGTTTTTTTTTAACAATTCAAAACATTAATAAATATTTGCTGAAATTATAGATTTGAACAACATGTAGTATCTAGCCAATAGTACATTTTATATTTTATCTGTAAAATGACCTGATGCAAGTTACAAATTTTACTCACTTAAAAAATTTAACATTGTAAAAATGAGCTTTCACATTCAAGATAAAAAGGCGAGGATAATTTGCTTTGGGTTAAAGGATTTCCATATAATTCCATGTTAAAATTAGTTATTAGTTATTTTAAAATAAAAATTTCAGAAATTACTGTAACACATTAAATCATACATGGTATTCTAAATATGTGTAATTAATTCAGACTAATTAGAAACAGGTGCAGGACTCAGTGTTCACCTACATTTCAAGTATAACATAGACCTGTGGGAAAACAGTTCCTCTGTACGTTACAGGCAAAGTAATTACACTTTACTTTCCTAACAGAAGCTATTAACTATAGTTTTATGTATTTTAACAGACAATACCTCTAGTTGTATAGTTTAGAAGTGGAACGTTGCATTTTGAAATGTAGTAATTCTATTCTGGGTCACTGTTATGCACAACATCCCGTTGAGCTGTGATGATACAGTATGAAAAATATTTTAACTTTATTCTTATTACTCAGCAATCAGTGGGACCTCGGCAAATATGAGAAGTGCTCCATGAAGACAAAATACAAGTGTACCTCATTTTATTAGACTTTGCTTTATTGCACTTCACAGATAATGCCTTTTTCTTTCTTTTTTTTTTTACAAATTGAAGGTTTTTAGCAAAACCCTATATCAAGCAAGTCTGTCAGCTCAACATGTTTCCAATAGCATGTGCTCACTTCATGTCTCTGTGTTACATTTTGGTATCCAAACTTTTTCACTATTATTCTGTCTGTTACGATGATCTGCAGTCAGTGATCTTTGATGTTACTATTGTAATCATTTTGGAGTGTGCCCATAGGATGGCAGACTTAATGTTTGTGTCTATTCTGACTGCTCCCTCTTCCTTCTCCCTTTTCTCTCCCTATTCTTGGGCCTCCCTACTCCCTGGGATAAAACATTACTGAAATTAAGCCAATTAATAACTACAGTGACCTCTAAATGTTCAAGTGGAAGAGATGCATGTCTCTCATTTTAAATCGGAAGCTAGAAATGATTAAGCTTAGTGAGGGAGGCATATCAAAACCCAAGATAGGCTAAAAGGCCTCTTTTGCTAGTTAAATTTATAAATGCAACCTAGAAAGTAAACGTGCTACTCCAGTGAACACACTAATGATAAGAACACAAAACAGCCATACTGCTAACATGGAGAATGTCTTAGTGGTCTGGGTAGATGAGATCATCCACAACATCCCCTTAGCAAAAGCCTAACCAAAGAGAGGCCTAATTCTTTCCAATTTTATAGAGGCTGAGAGAGATGAGGAAGCTGCAGAAAAAAAGTTTGAAGCTAGAAGAGGTTGGTTCATGAGGTTTAAAGAAAGTAGCCATCTCCGTAACATCAAAATGTAAGATGAAGCAGCAAGTGCTGACATAGAAGCTGCAGCAAGTTTTCCAGAAGATCTACCTAAGATCATTGATGAAGATGGCTATACTAAACAACAAATTCTCAAGTGTAAATGAGACAGCCTTCCATTGGAAGAAGATGCTATCTGGGACTTTCATAGCTAGAGAGAAGTCAATGCCAAGCTTCAAAGGATGGGCTGACTCTTGTTAGAGGCCAGTGCAGTTGGTAACCTTAAGTTAAAACCAGTGCTCATTTTACGAAAAACCATTAAGAATTAGGCTAAATCAGCTCTGCTCTGTAAATGTAACAACAAAGCCTGGATGACAGCACATTATTTTATGAATATTTTAAGCTTTCTGTTGAGACATACTACACAGAAAAAAAGATTTCTTTGAAAATATTAGTGCTCATTGACAGTGCGCCTGTCAAGAGCTCTGATGGAAATGTACAAAAAGCATAATGTTTTTTTCCATGCCTGTTAACACAGTATCCATTCTGCAGCCCATAGATCAAGGAGTAATTTCGACTTTCAAGTCATACTCTCTAAGAAATACATTTCACAAGACTCTACCTGCCATAGATAGTGATTCCTCTGATGGATCCAGGCAAAGTAAATTGGAAACCTTCTAGAAAGGAGTTGCCATTCTAGTGTCATTAAGAACATCTGTGATTCATGGAAGGAGGTCAAAGTATCAGTGTTACAGGCGTTGGGAGGAAAGTCATTCCAACCTTCATGGATGACTTTGAGGGGTTCAAGGCTTCAGTGGAGGAAGTAACTGCAGATGTGATAGAAATAGCAAGAGAACTGGAGCCTGATTATGTGACTGAATTACTGCAATCTCATTATAAAACGTGGGGCGGTGAGGAGTTGCCTCTTACGGATGAGCAGAGAAAGTGGTTTCCTGAGATGGAACTTACTCCTGGTGAAGGTCCTGTAAACAATGTTGATATGACAACAAAGGATTTAGAATATTACATAAACTTGGTTGATAAAGCAGCAACAGAGTGTTTGAGGCCAATTTTGACTCCAATTTTGAAAGAAGTTCTGTGGGTCAAATGCTATCAAACAGCATTGCATGCTTCAGAGAAAATCTTTCAGGAAAGGAAACGTCAGTCAATGTGGCAAACTTCTTTGTCGTCTCATTTTAAGAAATTGCCACAGCCACCCCAACCTTAACCACCACCATGATCAGTCAGCACCCATCAACATCATGACATGCATGACTTGCTGAAAGGCTCAAATGACTGTTAATGTTACCATTTTTTTACCAATAAAGTTATTTTTTGTTCCTTGGTTTGAGTTTTTTTTTTTTTTTTAAGAGATAGGGTCTCACTTTATCATCCCAGCTGGAGAGTTCAGCAGCAGGATAATAGCTCACCAGAGCCTTGAACCCAAGCCTGGGCTGAAGCGATCCTGCCACCTCAGTCTCCCGACTAGCTGAGACTGCAGGCACGTGCCACCATGCCCAGCTGTTTTTGTAGAGACAGGGTCGTGCTGTGTTGCCCAGGCTGGTCTCAAAACTCCTGGGCTCAAATGATCCTTCTGCCTCAGCCTCCCAAAATGCTAGGATGACAAGCATGAGCCACTGTGCCCAGCCTATTTTTTAATTAAGGTATGTACATTTTGTTGTTGTTGTTGTTGTTGTTAGACATAATGCTCTTACAAAATAGATTATAGTATAGTGTAAATATAATTTTTTTATGCACTGGAAAACCAGAAAATGTGTGTGACTCCTTTATAGCGATACCAGCTATGTTGTGATTTGGAAACAAACCTGCAATATCTGAGGTATGCCTGTTAGCAGAGTAGGAGACATTTTCACTACTAGCAAGGTTTTACGTCAAATACCATTCAAATTTGTTTTACAGCATATTTTTATTTAAGACTTATGAATAGTAATACCTTGTGTAATTATTGCTTTCTATTTTTATATAAAAATACCTCATTACTTGTTTATAGCTGATAAGATAATCCCTTCTTTCATTAAAGTTTGCATTAATTCTGTTACTATTTTTACTTATATTTGTGCTGGCTTGTGGTCTAAACCAATATGGCAATTTTTTCCACCACCTCTATAGAACGGTCATTTGCCAGACTTTGAAAACACTGCCAAAGAACAGCTGATAGTTCTGAATTATACACCTTGCCTGTAATGTACAGATTAACTGTTTTCCCACAGGTCTGTCTCATACTTGAAATGTAGGTGAACCCTGAGTCCTGCACCTATTTCTAATTAGCCTGAATTAGTTGCACATATTTAGAATACCATGTGTGATTTAATGTCTTACTGTAATTTCTGAAATTTTTATTTTAAAATAACAAATTTTAACATGAAATTATATGGCAATCCTTTAACCCAAAGCAAATTATCCTCACCTTTTTGTCTTGAATGTGAAAGTACATTTTTACAATGTTAAATTTTTTAAATGAGTAAAATTTGTAACTTGCATCAGGTCATTTTACAGATAATAATGTAAAATGTACTATTAGCTAGATATATGTTGTTCAAATCTGTAATTTTAGCAAATATGTATTAATGTTTTGAATTGTTTAAAAAAAAAAACCTCAACCTTTTCAAACAAAATGATTTTCCAAGGTAATGTCTTTTTTTTTTTTTTTTTTTTTTTTTTTTGAGACGGAGTCTTGCTCTGTTGCCCAGGCTGGAGTGCAGTGGCTGCGATCTCGGCTCACTGCAAGCTCCGCCTCCTGGGCCCAGGCCATTCTCCTGCCTCAGCCTCCCAGGTAGCTGGGACCACAGGCGCCCGCCACCACGCCCGGCTAATTTTTCTGTATTTTTAGTAGAGACGGGGTTTCACTGTGTTAGCCAGGATGGTCTCGATCTCCTGACCGTGTGATCCGCCCGCCTCAGCCTCCCAAAGTGCTAGGATTACAGGCGTGAGCCACTGCACCCGGCCTCGGTAATGTCTTATTTAGGGCTTAGATTAAATTTAATCCCCACAATCCTCTTACTATATTATGTAAGTCTCTTATTCTTTCAGAGTTTAAAGTAGCTGTCAGAATTGACTAAACCTACTTAACCTATGCTGCATATAATAGAAGAGCTTAAATCTCAGTCACTCTATTTGTCTTCTTTATTTCTCTAGTGCACACATACTCTTCTGTGAGGTTTGGCTGCTGTTTCTTGTGCTGTCACTTTTTAGAACTTTATGGCCATATTTATCTTGCAGTTTGAGGCTGCTGCTTTTTCAAGTATGGGCATAGGAGAGTTTTCTTAAAAAGTTACCATTGGTTTGAGATTTGAAAATGTTTCTCGTGGAAAAAAAATTTTTTAATTTTTTAAGAATGTCATTTATGTAGAAGATATAGAAAAAAAAATTGCACAGAAAATGAGAAGGACAATATGAAAATTTTATGACTTTTTTTTTAAATTCTGATCTCCACAAAAAGTTAACTAAAACATGCATGAACCTTTAATAAATAATTCTAAGTTGTTTCCATTTTATTTATTTTTAGATGCTGCTGTTAATTCTGGAGAACTGTGGTTTGTAAACTTTTACTCCCCAGGCTGTTCACACTGCCATGATTTAGCTCCCACAGTACGTATTTTTCACATTCCCATTACTAGTTTTATTTCTAATCTGCAATTTATGTGTTAGAATTTTTTTTCTATGAATAGTAGTTATCAAAAATAATTATCAAATACTTTCAAACGTCTGGTTTAAAAATGTATAGCTTGGAGTGTGTTCAAGGGAAAAAAAGTGGTCTCATCAGAAAAATATGTTTTCTTTTTCTCTCATAGTGGAGAGACTTTGCTAAAGAAGTGGATGGGTTACTTCGAATTGGAGCTGTTAACTGTGGTGATGATAGAATGCTTTGCCGAATGAAAGGAGTCAACAGCTATCCCAGTCTCTTCATTTTTCGGTCTGGAATGGTAAGGGATAAAGTTAGCCTTTTTTAAATTTGTGAAACATTATGACAAGTTAAATACTAGAGAAAATACAGTATGTGGAATTTGCAGAACATTTTAAGTCTTGTTTTAGGTGCCATCTCACTGGTCTTCTGTGATGATAAACATTTTGGATTATGACTTTTTTTTTTTTTTTTTGAGACAGTCTCGCTCTGTCACCCAGGCTGGAGTGCACTGGTCGATCTCGGCTCACTACAAGCTCCACTTCCCATGTTCATGCCATTCTTCTGCCTCAGCCTCCCAAGTAGCTGGGACTACAGGCGCCCGCCACCTCGCCCGGCTAATTTTTTGTATTTTTAGTAGAGGTGGGGTTTCACTGTGTTAGCCAGGACGGTCTCTATCTCCTGACTTCATGATCCGCCAGCCTCGGCCTTCCAAAGTGCTGGGATTATAGGCATGAGCCACCGCGCCTGGCCTGAATATTTTTAAACACCATTTCTTTGTGTTTTTGTTTTTGTTTTGAGACGGAGTCTCACTCTGTTGCCCAGGCTGGAGTGCAAGGGCATGATCTCGGCTCACTGCAGCCTCTGCCTCCTGGATTCAGGCAATTCTGCCTCAGCCTCCCGAGTAGCTGGGACTACAGGCACCCGCTCCTACGCCTGGCTAATTTTTGTATTTTTAGTAGAGACGTTGGCCAGGCTGGTCTTGAACTCCTGACCTCAGGTGATCTGCCCACCTCAGCCTCCCAGAGTGCTGGGTTTAAAGGCGTGAGCCACGGTGCCCAGCCAAACACCATTGACTTTGCTATATTTTAAAATTAAATGTTTGCCAATTTCAGTTTCTGTCTTAAGGAACATAATTTATACAATATGTATATTGTATTTGCTAGTTTACAAAGTATTTTACAAGTATTGTCTCATTGAATGTAAAGCTCTGATATCTTTTTCCTTAGTTTCCAGTGATGAAACTGAAACCATTATAAATGGTATTATTAAAATATCTTCCATAGAATCTGTACTGTCAAGATCATCAGGATATCATTTGGAAATACATTCTGCTATTGAGAAGTAGAACTTTGCTGCATTATTCAAGAAAATATAAAAATCAAACTCTTTGGTATTATTTTTACTGAGTTTTTAAAAGAAAAAGTAAAAGATGTTTCTCTTCTTCCAAAAACCAATAGGCCCCAGTGAAATATCATGGAGACAGATCAAAGGAGAGTTTAGTGAGTTTTGCAATGCAGCATGTTAGAAGTACAGTGACAGAACTTTGGACAGGTAATTTTATTTTCTTAATTTGCTTGATTTTCAGGGTATTTTGAAATTAGTGTTTTGTTTTTAATGGCAATATTAACATTTTGGTCATAGTATTGAAATTTTAAAGTGTCTTTTCCATGTTTCTTAGAAGGGAATTGTGTCATTTACTCTGAACTCCGCTGAATTTAACAAACTAGTTAGATTTGTACAGAAACTGAAACTATTGAGATATGGGAAATGGATATGAGATAGGGCTAGGGTAAAAAGACTTCTCTCAAAGTGCAACTAAATATTTTGTGATACAAGTGTTTTATTGCCTTTTTAAGTATGCTTTTCAGTCAGTAAATTCAAACCTATTCTGTTTAAAGTTTAAAAATGCTTCTAATCTTAGGCTTTTAACTCATTAACTGCCTTTAGACAGATTAAGCTATCCAGGAAATAATAGTATTCGTGGCTCAAGATGTTCATTTTATTCGTTGAGTAAAGTTACATGTCAGAAACTATTAAATAGTAGGGCTGCAGTAGTAAAATACATAATCCTTGCCATCAGTGACTTCATTAGTGAGGAAAACATTAGTAAACAATTAAAATGCAATATAGTAACTATTGTTATAGAGCTTAAGGAAGCATAACATACGTAAAACAACCCAGTTGGGGAAAAGAGAGTTAGAAAATACTTCTTGAAAGAAGTCATTTCTAATCTGTCATGAAAATGAATAGGAAACCTTAGGAGATCACTGTGTATTTGGGGAACTGGCAATACTTCATGAATCCGACAAAAAGATGAATAATTGGGTGAAGTGCTATGGAGAAATACAATATAGCTGGCTGAATAGGTAGACAAAGCTCAAGTTACAGGGGCCTAACTTGCCAATTTGAGTTTTTTTCTTAATGAAATAATGAATTTAGGTTTTATATGGTGAAAAATTGGAGAGCCATTGAAGGAATTTGTCATACTCAAGAGTATCTTTGGAAAGATAACTGGTAAAACTCAGAGTGGATTAAAAGAGGGTGGGATTAGAAAGGAAAAATTACT
This sequence comes from Mandrillus leucophaeus, assembly GCF_000951045.1. Lineage (NCBI taxonomy): Eukaryota > Metazoa > Chordata > Mammalia > Primates > Cercopithecidae > Mandrillus > Mandrillus leucophaeus. The sequence goes on from NW_012106631.1 coordinate 1,612,481, forward strand.
TAGAAGACTGTTTCCATTAGTAAAGGAGTAATAGGTGATCAGAATTTGCTTTTTTTTTTTTTTTAAGGAAATTTTGTTAACTCCATACAAACTGCTTTTGCTGCTGGTATTGGCTGGCTGATCACTTTTTGTTCAAAAGGAGGAGGTAATATTTTTTAATTTTGCTGGAATGAAGAGAACATGACATTTAAATTTTCAGTGACAGTTTTAAGTATGCTACTCTAATTAATTATTAAGTACTTGAAACTACAGTGTATGCCCAAGATTGCAATTGTTTTTCTTAATGAATATTTGCCTTTTTCATTATTTTACACATGAGGTTATTATTCATTTTTTAATGTATTTTTTAATGTAATTTTACATTCAATTTTTTAATGTAATTCATTTTTGAATGTTCTTATGTTCAGTGGACCAGTTTTTCAGCTTAAATAGACTCATGATAAATTGTACCTTCAGGTAGCCACAGATGTTATTTGACAATTTGCAAAAATAACTAGTTGTTTACAGCTCTAACCCATCCCAAAATAATAATTTTTTGGAAATACGGACTTTGCTTCATGCTTATATATATATCTCTTAAACATACATAGATTTGCCTCATACAATTATGTATTTGAAGATGACAGCTTCTTCTAGGAACCTTTCCTTGAATAAATTATGTTGAAAATTCAGTACTCTGCATAGCAAGCCACAAACTGTAACTGTGTTCAAACAGTGTGGTTGGTTAAAAATTGGTCCAAGATAACAAAATATTGTAACTCAATGTATTTGCATGTATTTAATCCCAACACGAGTCTTTTCCCCACATTTCATCTCTCAGCCTTCATGCTACTATATCGAAAAGAATACTGCCTTTTAACTAAAATCAACCCATTACCCCATCCTGTAAGTCCTATGCTAGGAGGACACTGCCTTGCAGCAGAACATCAGCCTTAAACTTAACTAATCACCAAGGGATTTTGTCTCATTTTGGCCTATTGCCCAAATTTCTGTTCATCAAGAACAAAACTTCTTACACTCCCTGAGATTCTTTTACTTCTCACCTCAGGTAAATTGCTTTTCCCTGTCTTTGTAGGCTCTGTGATGCTATAGCTCTCTTTCTTCTAAATCTTCTCTCATTGTATTCTAGTGTTCATATTTACAGAACTTTCATAAAAATAGTGAAGGCACTATTTAAAGATTTTATTGTATTTTGAGGATCCTTTACATACTTTTATCAAATATCTGTTACATTTTATTTTCCCCCAATTATGAGATCTCTTGGGTAAAAGGGATTATTGATAGGAGGAGAGATTGAGAGTATTATCCTAAAGAGAGAAAATTACTCTTTTCCTCTGTAGCTAGAAATCCTAGAAATTAAAGGGAGAGAATGAAAGAATGTGAGAGAGAGAGAGTGAGGGAGCGAGGGAGAGAGAGAGAGAGAGAGAATGTGTGTGTGTGTGTGTGTGTGTGTGTGTAAGTAGAAGGATTTCCATAGAGTCCAGCTCAATTAATTGCCTTCGAATGAACATGGTAATTTGGGGGAAAGGCAAATGCAAGTATTTTCATTAGGCTTCATAAAGGTAAAACTGCCTCATAAGGTTTTTTTGTCCCCAGATTGTTTGACTTCACAGACACGACTCAGGCTTAGTGGCATGTTGGTAAGCATCAATCATTTTGTAAAATTATATCGCCATGTAAAGAAACACGTTTAGAAATTGATTTGAAACGTTTTCTTCCCTTGTTTCTTGAACATTTAATTCACCTATTTGTAATCTTATTTTCTGATGACTGTATTCATAGCTATGTGTTTTTTTCTGAATAATTAGCTACATTCAATAAATTTTGACGTATTAATTCTAAGTGTCATTTACTTTTTAATTATTCTGCAATTTATAAATTCCTCTTCAACTAAAGTTACATGTTAGTGTTTTTGTCATTTCCAAACTTTATTTTTTGTTTTCTTTTTTAGTCATTTTAAAATTTATTTCACTCTCATGTTAACGGCTTGGAAGTAGTCTGAGTGATGTTAATTTTTTAACACCATTGAAATACCCTTTGTGGCTTTGTGGCTTGACACTTTGTCAGTTGTGAAAATTGTGGAAATTCTTTGTGAGCTTGAATATAATAATATCTTCTAAGGTATAATATTGTATTTATTAGATCAGATTTATTAATCATGTTATTTATTTTTGGACTGCATGATTTGTAATTTCTAAAAGGGATGTATTAAAATCTCTACTTTCAATCATTGATTTCTCTCTTACATTTCTGTCAGTTCTTCCTTTACATATTTTGACATATTGTTCGCAGCAGTATGAACATTATATCCTTTGGCAGCTATTTATTTCTCTTTGTGCATTATGAATTTCTTTACACAAATTCTGTTTTATTTGATAATAAAATCACTACCTTAGTATGCTTTTGTTTCATTCCCTTTCCTTATTTCACCGTATACCTAGGCCTTTAGTTTTTCAACACTACACATTAGAATCACCTGAGGAGATTTTAAAAATAATAAAAAAACAAAACCAGGTCCCTCAGATCAATTAAATCAAAATATTTGAGGGTGAGGACTGAGCATTAGTATCTTTGTTTTTTTTAATATTTGGTGATCGGAGTGATCGGCCTGTATTTTTCCTTTTCAGTAAAGTCTGTGCGCTTTTAGCATCAAAGTTAGGCTGGCCTTTAAATGTGTTGGAAAGTATTCTCTTTTTTTCTCTTCTTTGGAAACAGTTTCTGTACAACTGGTGTTCTTTCTTTCTCAAAAAGAATTTTTTTTGGTAGAATTTATCAGGAAACCATCTGGGCCTGGAGTTGTCTTTGAATCTGTTTTTATAGACTTTTCTCCGATCTCTCTTGATTGATTGATTGATTGATTGATTGATTGATTTTCTACCTCCTCTATTTGGTAAATTCTGTTTTTCTAAGACTTCATTCTTTCTACCAAATGTCTAAATGTATTGCTATAAAAATTGTACATAATATCCTATTTTTTTATATCTGTAGTATCTATAGTGATGTTCTTTCTTACTTTCTGATCATATTTTTTTTGTGTGTGTCATCTGTTTTTATTCTTATTCTGTCCAAGGAGAGGTTTTTTAAGCTTTATAAGTCTTTTCAAAGTCTCAAGTTTTAGCTTTATTGATTTGTTTTTTTTTACTGCACGTTTCTTTATTTCATTGACTTAAGTACTGTATTTCCTTCCCTCAACTTTTTTATGATTTAATTTGCTGTTCTTGAATGATTAGTTCATTCATCTTCAGGCTTTCCTTTCTAATATATGAATTTAGATTGTAAATTAGTACAACTTTAGGTACATCTTCTATTTTGATATATGTAGTATTTTGATTAGCAGTTCAAAATATATTTTAATCTTCCATTTTTATTTCTCTTTGAATCACAGATTCTGTATTTTTTGTTCCCAATCATAAAGGGTATTTTTAAAAGTACTGTTGTTATTTTTTGGCTAGCTTAATTCTACCGTGGATAATGAACATGGATTCAGTTTTTTTAAGTGGTTAGGCCTTTTTTCATGGCCCAATATGTGGTAAATTTTTATAAAATGTTTCATGTGCATTTGAAAATGAATCCTGTAATTCACAGGTGCACATTTCTATAAAATCAGTTGGGTCCAATTTGTTAGCTATGTTGATCAAATCCTCTAGATCTTAATAATTTTATTGTCTGCCTATTCTATCAATAACAGAGAAGTGTCTTAATATCCTCTACTACTTTGTGGATATTTCTATTTCCTTTGTTTTCCGTCAATTTTTATTCATTTTGATGCTTTGTTATTATGTAGATATTAATTTAGAATTGTATGTTTTCTTGGTGATTTGAATCTCTAACCTGATGAAATAACCCTCTTTATCTCCTTTCATGCCTTTTGCCTCCAAGTCTACCTTGACTGATACTAATATAGCTACACCAGCTTTCTTTTGTTTAATGTTGGCATTTTTCCATTTTTTACTGTCAGCCTTACTGTATCCTTATATTTATTAGCCTGCAATCAGCATGTAATTAGGTTTTTTATTTATCTAGTTGCCATTCTTTATTTTAGTCCATTTATATTTAATATTATTCCTGACATAGTTGGCTTTATACTTACCATCTTGTTAGTTTTATATCTGTCCTACCTGTTTTCTAGTCCTTTTTCCTTTTTGCTTCTTTTGGATTAATCAAGTGATTTTTAAAATTTCATTTCCCATCTCTACTAGATCTTTAGTTACCCATTCTTTTATTGTTCATTTAATGGGTACCCTAGAAATTTTGTACATGTATCCTGACTTACTCATTTGTTACCTAACGCAAGAGTACTAAACAAATTATTTTACTGCCGCTGAAACTTTGCTGTTACATATTTTAATCAAATACTTTTTCTAAGTTCTATCTTAAATGCAGTTAAGTGAATACATCTTAAGTGTATAACTTAATTTTTACATATATATGCTCCCATGTAATACCACCTACATCAAGATCTATTCTTTCTTAGCTTTTAATTGTTTGTGATTTTTCTGAAGTTTCATTATGATGTACATAGGTCTGAGTTTCTTATTTATACTGATTGAGATTAACTGGACTTCTTTATCACTATAGCTGTGTTAATATCTTTCATCAGTTGTGGAAACCTGTCAGCTGTTATTTCACTTGTTTCTGTCTTATTCTCCCTTATCTTTCCAAGATCCCAGTTGAATGTATGTTAGAACTCTATTTGTTTACTAACTTGCCCAGTCCAAAAAATTTTTTCAGTAACTTAAGGTTCTGAGAAATGTACTTTTCATACAGGATTTTGGAGCTCACTAAAGGATTAGCTTAGCCGCTGTAGATGAAAACTGGGAAGATACTAATTTAAATGCACATTATAGACACATACAGAGAATGTCTCATAAACTGTATAATTATTAAAAGGATAGCCATAATGAAAAATCTTAAACAGTAGTTTGGTTTATTTTCTTTAACCTGAAAGACTATTGGACAGCTCACTTTCTATAAAAATTGTAAATGTAGTTTTTTGTGGATTCGTAGAAAGAATTATAAAAAGTAGATTTCTACTATTAGGGAAAAAATATTTCTCAAGTTACTAAGTACCATTTTTTGCACTTAATATTTCTAAATTTATTAAGTAATTTATAATATTGGAAATATTGTCTACTTTCCAATATTTCTAATAATATTAGAAATCTACTTAACTTTGCTGTAGAACTAAGGCATCAAGTTTTAATTTTGTGGTAGAAAAATTGTGTTTTTAGCTAAGTAAAGCTCTAAATCCCTTTAACTTTTTGCCTCCTATTTACAACATGGTTTGTTTTCTGTTTCTTTTCCATTTTAGGATGGTCTTGTTAATGTAGGATGGATGGACTGTGCCACCCAGGATAACCTTTGTAAAAGCTTAGATATTACAACAAGTACTACTGCTTATTTTCCTCCTGGAGCCACTTTAAATAACAGAGAGAAAAACAGCATTTTGGTATGAATCACTTTAAACTAATTCCTTTACATATAATATACAAATGCACTCAAAAATAATACATTATTTTTGTAAGCAGTGAGCAAAGAAATGAACAATTTATATTATCTTGTGGAACCCTTATTTAGAACAGATATTTAATTTCTGAGATTCTTTTTAATACATGCTTCAGATTATAAAATTTAAGGATTATTTTTAAGCTGAAGATTACATTTCATTTAAAGTCATTACATCTTTACATTTAAAATTACCTTACATTTAAAACCATTATATTTTTAAACCCCAAAAGTATGGAGTACATTCCTAGGTTATATGAAAGAGCATTTATACCATGAGTTTTCATTGTTTTTGATTTAATTGTTTATTTTCTCTTTTTTGAGACGGAGTCTCACTCTTGTCACCCACTCTGTAGTGCGGTGACACAATCTCAGCTCAGTGCAACCTCTGCCTCCCAGGTTCAAGTGATTCTTCTGCCTCACCCTCCTGAGTAGCTGGGATTACAGGCACCCACCACCACACCTGGCTAATTTTTGTACTTTTAGTAGAGACGGGGTTTCACCATGTTGGGCAGGCTGGTCTTGAACTCCTGACCTCAGGTGATCTGCCCACCTCGGCCTCCCAGAGAGCTGGGATTACAGACGTGAGTCACCACTCCTAGCCTAATTGTTTATTTTCTAATGTTAAAAATATAGATCAGTGGTAGTTTTGGCTGGGGCCTAAGTATTTTTCTAAAGTACCCCATGGGATTCTGGTGTAAACTCAGTTTTCACATCTACTAATGTGGCATACCTCCCTAAGTTTGAATGAGGAAACTGAGGCTCAATCTAGTTGTCAAGGAACTGAGATAAATAGTGGGATATTGGATGGGTCACTATGTAATCCCAAAAGAAAATAAGGACTCTGATAAGACAAATCTCCTTTAGTTTTCCCTCTGTATTTTAATTCTGCTTTTTTTAGATGTTGATAAAGATAACATATACTCTTTTCAGAAATTCACATATGGCCCAAAGCTGTATAAAGAAGATGCAAAATTCCCTAAAACCAAATCACTAATAGACAGCCACCATCAAATCTTGGTAAATACCCATCCAGATCTCTACTGACATATATATGCAATTATGACTTTGTGCCAGCAATTCTCTAGAAAACAGAGTGAAATCTCTGTTTTCCACTCCAGATATATTATACACATGCACCTATATATATGTGTGTGGATGTGTGCATGTGCACTTCTGTATTTATATGTATGTATGTACATACGTATATATCACTGCTCATTCAGTATCTCCCTTGGGATATTAGTCTGTGTCTCATATTTAAATGCCTATAACCATATTCCCAATATCCCCCCATAAATCTGCTTCATCCAGATTTTTCCCATATTATTTGATGAAAACTCTGTCCTTTATTACTCAGGCCAAATGCCCTGGAGTTATTCTTGATTTCTCTTTTCCTCATACCTTATAACGAATTCATCAAGAAAATCTATGGCTCTATCTTTAAAATGTGTTTATATGCATAAAATGGATGGATGGATACAGATATGTAATTTTTCATAAATGGGATAATATAGTAGATTCTATTTTGTAATCTAGTTTTTTTCACTCAGTGTATCAGGAAAATACTTTCTTATTTAAAAATATACATTTTATATGCATACTTTATCATTTTATGAATGAATATGTATACATTATCCTTGAAGTAGTTAATGATACCTGGGTGGTAAGTCATTGACTACATGTGACATACTTAGTTTAATCAGTTCCTTCTTGGTGTGTGTTTCTACTTTCTTAAGATTATAAGCAATGTTGTAATGAGCAATCTTGTGTATTTATCCTTGTGTACTTTTTTAGTTATCTTTTTAGAATGGGAGTGCTGTGGCCATTTTAAACTCAATTGGTATTGCCAGATTGCCCTCCAGAAAAGTTGTGCTAGTTTATTCTGTGCCATCAGTCCACAAGGATTGCCTACACCCTGTCCAACAATAGAGCCTCTTGCCTTCAGTATTATAGTCTCTGGGCTTCATGATAGAAAATTGCAAGGTCAAAGACAGGAAACAGGAATGAATGACTCTGGAAATGTAATAACAGGGAATGGTGAATTAAACACTACTTGTCCCTTCCAAAAGCATTCAGGTTTTGAAATATGAAACAGTATGCCAGCTAAATATATATGACTAGATAAGACAGCAGTCCTTTATAGGTATAACTATCAAATTCTCCTCTAACAGAAACAGGTTTATAATGAGGTTCTAGTAGATTAATCACTGCAAGTTTATATAGGCTATGTAATAGGCATTTTAGTAAAATCTTCATAGTGAATAGGACTAAAGTGAATAAGCTATAGAACTGAGGCGTGAAAGATTTGTTTTGGCATTTTAAGCTCTTTGGTAGCAGAGCTATTTCATATAGACCTCTAAGAATGTTTATGCTATAGATTTTTTTTTTTAAGTTTTAAGGAAAGAATCTTAGAAAAAAACCTGAATTTTTATTCTTATGTTGTACCTATTGTTTTTAGCCATATGTTTGTTCTCATGCCTAGCATGATTAAGCTGTGGATTCCATGATTGTTCGTACAAGTTTTTAATGAGTTTAAGGAATACTTAAACTGTTAAACATAGATGGTTCATAATTAAAGACATATATTAAACTCTGTTTTGTCACCTTTCATATACATTTTCTTGATGTAACCATTGTTGCATTCTTTATAATAACAGCTGCTTCATTGAGAGAATCAGACCAGCAGGGAGAGAGAGTTCTATGACAAAAAAAAGTATGCTGAGGATAAAATATTGACAGAAATAAAGGAGATTTGTTAGAAGGGCCTTTTATACTCATTTGTGTTTTAAATAAGAGACTCAGGCCTAAAACAAGTTTAAGATAAGATCTGTATCATTATATTTTACTCTAAAAATTCCTAAGTGGTTTGGTTTTTAGATGAAAACCTCTATAATGAGCAATAAGATCCATTCCAATTTTCCAGTTTTAAGTTCCTCTTAATTAATCTTGATTATTCGTTGGGGAAAGAAGTGTCTTCAATAATCTATTCTTCTTCTTCTAGTGTAATAAAAATTCTTAAGTGAATGTGTAAAGCATTGGCATTCTGTAAAACATGGTTAGCATTAAAATTAAGCTAAACATAATGTTTTTCTTGATGATTGAGAGGTCACTCAGGATTATTCTGAGGATTTTTATAGAATACACAGCATAATTAATTAAAAATTCCAGTTAATGCAACACCTTATAATGGAATTTATTGTATATCACTATTCAAGAAACAGCCTCATTATATAATATTTTTGATAATTGCCAAAATACACTTTTTTGTTTTTGAAAAAAGACATTTGGAATTGTTTGAAAAACTGTTTACCTTCTATAATCATTTTCCTAAAAATACTACATTGGAAATTGAAAAAACAAAAGAAAGATATCAAATATAATGAATATTTATTCAAAAAGATTACAATGTGATTTTCTTTTTCTAGTTTCTTAACTCATTGGATGCTAAAGAAATATATTTGGAAGTAATACATAATCTTCCAGATTTTGAACTACTTTCGGCAAACACACTAGAGGTAATGTTTTTATTAATAATGATAAATAGCAATGAACGTTGGTAACATTTCAAGTCTTAACATTTTAAAATCAGCATTTGTTTTATTCATCTCTAGAGAGAATTGAAAGTAGCAGTTTCAAAGGATTATATATTAGTCATTTGTAGGTTAAATTATAATTGGAGTTCTGGTGTTGCTAATTCAGGATAGATCTGTAGTTATGGAAAACCTACCCAGTCCTGAAGGTGGGCTTCAAAAGGAGCATGAGAAAAGGCAGAATTTTAATCACAGCAACTTTGGATCTGATTCGTAACTTTTTGTTCTTGCTTACAGAACAGATTATATTGATTACTAAGAAGAAGTATTCAGTTTATGGATAGAATGCTGAGAAATATTGCTTGTGGTAGAATCATTTTTTTTCTATTAGGTTGATGCAAAAGTAATTGAAGTTTTTGCCATTTAAAAGTACTGGCAAAAACCACAGTTACTTTTGCACAAAATGAAATACTTCCTAACCACGGATCTTTTGAAGTCTGTATCACTACCAGATCTTATGTGTTAAGTCTGAAAAACTGACAACTTTGCCACCCAACTTTTTAGCTATATGCTGTTAAAATCATGTATTTGTTTTTGGCAGTCATCTACTTTAAGATTTTATAATTTAGTGGCTAACCCTTCTGGAATATTTGTTTATTTTACATAGCATTATTGTAAGTAAACTACAAAATAAGAGAATGAGTGGGTCCGAATTTTAGACAGTATTTTGAAATAATGGGTAGGGGAGGTAAAACTAACTTCAAGTCATAGAAATGAAGATTACAACCTTTAGAATTTCCCATCTCTGACATGTCCTTTCTTTATCACTTTTAGGATCGTTTGGCTCATCATCGGTGGCTCTTATTTTTTCATTTTGGAAAAAATGAAAATTCAAATGATCATGAGTTGAAAAAACTAAAAACTTTACTTAAAAATGATCATATTCAAGTAAGAAAAATGTATTCTGCCTAGCCTTCTGCTGGTGTACTTTAAATTTAACACATATAGTAATTAAATTTTGAATTACATAAAAAGTCTTATTTGAAATTATAAGAAGCCTATAAGTGCTTTTGGTCTTGATTTGTGCTTTCTTTTTCCTCTTTTTTATTAAAAGTTTATATGTAATCTGAAAGTGGCTAATTTTCATTTATTTCAGCATTTGATAAACCTGTATCATACAATTTTTCTGGAATGCATACTATAGGAAGTTATCTTTCCCTTTTAAAAATTCTTATTTCTTTATATAAGTAATTCTCGGTCATTGTTTAAAAATCAGGACAATAAATAAGTACAAAAATGAAGTAATTATCTAAAAACATCACCCATACTCTTAACATTGTTCATAACCCTGCTAAGTATTTACTGTATTACCATTTAAACATTTTGTGAGTGCCCATATGCGTATGTAGGCATATGTATATGTGTGCACATGCATACATATTATAATGGCCATTGTAATAGACCTACACATGCAAATGTATATGTCTGCGTTTTAATCAAAATGAATTCACTGTATACTTTTTTTGTTAACTTTTGTCATTCAGCAATATCATAAACTTTTTCACAGGCTTGCAAAAATGCATATATATTTTTATGTATATAAAATCTCTATATCCATGTACACATGTATATCCTCATTATTCCCTAAAGGCTACATAGTGGCTTACTATATGGCTATCCCATAATTGTTTAGCAAATCTTCTCTTACTGATTTTATGTCGTTTCCTTTATTTTTTATATCAAATTATGCAGATCTTATCTTTAGTGTGGGGAATTTTGTTTTCTTTTTTTTATTTTGAGACAGAGTCATTCTGTCACCCAGGCTGGAGTGCAGTGGCATGCTCTTGACTCACTGCAACCTCGGCCTCACGGGTTCAGGTGATTCCGGGTTCCAGTGATTCCCTCCCGAGTAGCTGGGACTACAGGCGCATGCCACCAAGTCCAGCTAATTTTTGTACTTTTAGTAGAGACTGGGTTTCTCCATGTTAGCCAAGCTGGTCTTGAATTCCTGATCTCAGGTGATCCGCCCACCGCAGCCTCCCAAAGTGCTGGGATTACAGACATGAACCACCACACCTGGCCATATGGGAAATTTTCAACTCAAGGTTATGTTTTCTTAAATGGTTTTTATTCTCATTACTAGAGTCCTCCAGAAAGTTTTATCAGTTTATAATCTCACTGACAGCACATGGGTGGCCATTTCTCCATACTGTGCCCACCATGGTACTTTCATTCTTCATAATCTTCACAATTCCAATAGGCCACAAGTGTTATGTTAACAATATTCACTTTCATTTAGTTGCTTTCTACTGGTTGGGGGAAAAATACTTTTTCATGATTATTAACAGATCATAATTTTTCTCCAGTTAATTTTCTCTTTGTATCTGTGGCCTATTTTCTTTTTTCTGATGGGATGTTTGTCCAGTTTTGTTTGTTTGTTTTTGTTGATGTGATGTAGTGTTGCTCTGTCAGCCAGGCTGGAGTGCATTGGTGTGATCTAGGCTCCCTACAACCTCCGCCTCCCGGATTCAAGCAGTTTTCCTGCCTCAGCCTCCCAAGTAGCTGGGAATACAGGCGCAAGCCACCACACCTGGCTACTTTTTGTATTTTTAGTAGAAACATGGTTTCACCATGTTGGTCAGGCTGATCTCAAACTCCTGATCTCAGGCGATTCACCCACTTCAGCCTCCCAAAGTGCTGGGATTACAAGCATGAGCCAGCGCACCTGGCCCATCTTGTTTCTTAATGGATCTTCTGTCTTAAATGCCACGAATTTGTTCCCGGTTTATCATTTGGCTGTTGTGCTTACGTTCTTCTTTTTCACACAGTTTGAAAACATTAACCTTTTTCTTCATTATTTCTGCTTCTGAAAATGATCTCTCCTCTATCTCAAGATTATATAAACATTCTCTACATCTTCAGAAAGTAGGTTTCTGGAATAACTTCATATTTTCTTGGGAATTTCCTCAGGTTTTTGTTAACTCTCTAGGAAGCATTTTTTAACTAAATTGAGTCTTATTATTAAATATAAATGAATTATTTCTGTCTCTTATTTTCATAGCCTATTAGCTTCTGTTTAAAAACTGTGTCATTAGGGCAATGCCATTTTTGGATTATCATGAATATTTACAAATCAAATGGGTAAGACTATTTTTATCAAATTTGACCTTCTTTTTCTCCTTTAGGTTGGCAGGTTTGACTGTTCCTCTGCACCAGACATCTGTAGTAATCTGTATGTTTTTCAGCCATCTCTAGCAGTATTTAAAGGACAAGGAACCAAAGAATATGAAATTCATCATGGTAAGAATAGAAAACATGATAAAAAATGTAGCTTCATTTTCATATAGAGGTTTTCTAATTGTGCTTTTTAAATTTATTTTGTATGGACATGCTTATTGTAAATAACTTTTCTCAGTAAATATGAGGACAGATATTTTGAATTATATGTAGTCATTTTATTCTCTTTACCCTTCTTTTTAACATAAATGCCTTTTCTCTATTCAATATTTTGATCAGGGTTTCTGGTGATAAGTCAAGCTAGTGAGAAATTCAAGTCCTGCTTGTTGGCAAAAGTAAGCAACACCTGCAGTTTATATTCCAGCTTGCCATGTGTATCATCTCAGCCATTATAGGCAATTTTCAGACATTCTTTTTGGTTTTTCTCCCACTAGACTTCCGATTAACTGCCTTGTTATCTTTCTTGCATTTATAATTTTATTTCAGCTTATTTGGGACTTTAGCTCTGCATTTATGTGAGTGCAGTCTCAACTCCAAGAGTTCGGACTACAGCAGAGTCCTTGTCCTGAAAGAAGTCAAATGTAGCAAAAGAAAGACACAGACTACCAACTATCATACAGTTAAGTGAATAACACATACCGATGAAATGCCCGTTAGCACCTAGCACTGCTTTCAATGTTGAGGATATAAATTTGTAAGACATGAACTCCTTCAAGAAGTTTAAAATAGTGTAGTAGGGAACGGAGGAGGGAGATCCATAAGAAAACATAAAAAATACCTTAATGGTCATTATATATTAACTACAACAAGATAAAATAGACTTCTGCATAGTAGAGGTCAAGAAGTGGCATTTGAATTGAGCATAAAGTGCTCACTTTCCCCAAGCAACTATAGGGGAAAAAGAAGTGAGACTTCTAGGCTGGAGGAACTTTGTGAGCAAAGGTTTGGGGTGAGATAACCCTCACAGTAACTACTGTTTATTCACTGCTTTCTACAAGTCAGACATTCTGCCAAAAGCCTCGCATATGTGATTCATTTTTATCTTTACAACAGCCCAGTGAAGGAGAAAATGGAGACTCAGAAAGGTTAAGTAACTTGCCCTATGACAGACAACTGGAAACTAGCCATGGTAGATTTTGAATCAAAATTTGACTGACTCCAAAACCTAGGTTTAAACTATACATCATGCACTAAAAGTGTTAGAAATGACTAAGTTTTAATAATAGAATTATATTATTTTTTATCTCTCAAATAGTTATCAGACATCCCTCTTCTCTGTGCTTACTGCTTTGTTTTAGGCCCATTATCTCCTTCATCTATTATAATAATACCCTCTAGGAGGGTTGCTTATCTCCTAGCCTTTCTTCCTTACAATCGATTCTTTGTTTTGTTTGCAGTTATTGTCCATTCCATTCTTGTGTCACTTTTCTGCCTTGACTTTTCTGATTTCTTATAGCATAAGCTTCAGATTCCTTAGCATAGAAGCAATAATCTTGTCTGTTTTGCCCACTGCTCTATCTCCAGCACCTAGAGTGGTGCCTGGCACATAGTAAGAACTCAGGAAATGTTTGTTCAGTGAATGGGATATGTTTACAGTCTGGCTTCGCCAGTTTTTCCAATCTTAATTCCCACTGCTGTCCCTCCAGATAGTCTTAGCTCCAGCTACCTTTGGATCCTTGTGAATGCCATATTCTTTCACTCCTCTAGGTGCCTTCACACATGATTTTTCCTCCTGCATTGTAATCACTCCTTCCTGTTCCACAGGATATTTAGCAAACACCAAATTGCCCTTCAAAACTTAAAGCAGCTTCTTCCCTGGGAAATACATTGTGAATCTCCAAGCACTTCCTTTTATGTGCTCTTACAAACTTTGTAATAGAACTTACATTGTTTAGATTAAAATAGTTATTGAGCATCTACATGTACCAGGTACAGTACTGAAGAATAGGAAAAAATGTGAACTATAATTAGTAATCTCTAATACAAAGAACATTGTGGGCTATTAGGGAAAACAGACAAATAAATGGACAATTTTTTTTTTATGGACAGGTTTTTAAAAATGTTTGCAGTGGGAAGTATTTATTGTCTGTTGCTTAGTAGTAAATTACCCCAAAACTCAGTGGTTTAAAACAAACATGTATTAATTCACAGTTTTTGGTGGTCAGGAATCTGAGAACAGTTTAGCTGGGTAGTTCCAGACATGGATTTTCTCATGAGGTTGCATTCAAAATACACAAGGGCTCTGGTCCTCTGAAGGCTAGACTAGCTACAGGGTCTGGTTCCAAGCTTACTCCTGCGATGGTCAGGAGGCCTCATATGGCAGGAGGCCTAAGTTCCTCACTGGCTGTTGGCAGAGGCCTCAGTTCCTCATCATGTGGTCCTTTGTAGGGCTGCTCTCAATATGGTAGCTAGCTTCTCTGATAGTAACAGAGATGAAGAGAAGTAGATTTGTAAAAGACCAAGAATGCAAAATCAGTATTACTTGTTGACTGTTGAGATGTGTGGGAGGTCGAGAGAGAGAGAGTCAAGGATAATACCTATGTTTCTGTCTTGACGAAATTGCAATTGAGTGATTGTACTATTCAGTGTAAGTGGACTGTGGTAGCAATGTAGAAAACGGATTAGTTAAGGAAGGCTGAGTGAAGAAACACTAGCCAGGTTATTACAGTAGGCCAGACTGAGTTCAGGCAGTAGCAGTGGGTTGGAAATGGTAAGAATGGAATGGATAGAATTACTATGATACAGGGCAGAGAAAAAAGTCAAGGCTTACTCTGGGGAATTATATTTAGCCAGCTAGTGGATAATTATGTTATTGCCAAGATAAGGATGGTGAGAAAAGGAGCAGGTTTGGAGGAAAATAACACAGCCTTAATTTGAATATATGGCCATGTGTCAACGACAGAGACGTCTTCTGAGAAATGTGTGGTTAGGTGATTTCATGGTTGTGCAAACATCAGAGAGCATACTTTAAAAACACTAGATGGCATAATCCACTACACATCTAGGCTATACAGTATAGCCTATTGCTCCTAGGCTACAGATCTGTACAATGTGTTACAGTGTACTGAATACCATAAGCAACTGTAACAGTGGTAAGAGTTTGTGTGTCTAAATGTATCTAAATATAGAAAAGGGGTAATGTGTTGCACTGCAGAGTTACAACAGCAACACCATCACTGAGCCATAGGAATTTTTCAGCTCCATTATAATCTTATGGGACCCCATCATATAGGTGGTCCACCATTGCCTGAAATATCATTATTCAGGACTGTATTGTGTTTGATGTGTTTACGTGATATCCAAGTACAAATTTTTCACTGGGAAGTTGGTAACACGGGTTTTGAATTCCTAAGAGAAGTCTAGGTTGTAGAAAACGATTTAGGAGTTAGGCCATAATAATCACCGAAGTAAGCGTAAATAAAGAACCCTATAAAAAAGTCATTATTCTACCTCTGAAGATGAGGGAACATTTCAAAGAGATTTTGACTTTTTTTTTTTTTTTTTTTGAGATGGAGTCTCACTCTCACCAGGCTGGAGTGCAGTGGCGAGATCTCCGCTCACTGCAACCTCCACCTCCCAGGTTCAAGTAATTCTCCTGCCTCAGCCTTCCGAGTAGCTGGGACTACAGGCACACGCCACCATGCCTGGCTAATTTTTTGTATTTTTAGTAGAGACAGGGTTTCACTGTGTTAGCCAGCATGGTCTCAATCTCGTGACCTTGTGATCTGTCTGCCTTGGCCTCCCAAGTGCTGGGATTGCAGGCGTGAGCCAGCGCGCCTGACCAATTTTGACATTTTTAGTCCAGGAAACAGAAGAGTGTGCAAGAAAAGGGTACTCCTATCAGAGCTAAGCCCTGTATAGTATACAGAACACTAAAACCTCACCAAAATCAGTTTGTTCGTAATTTATCTTCTTTAATATTTTGAGTGTAAAAACTTTGAAATGTTTCTGTGCATACAAAAAGCAGAATTTGGATTTTAATTTCTCTCATTCACTTTGAAAGGAAAGAAGATTCTATATGATATACTTGCCTTTGCCAAAGAAAGTGTGAATTCTCATGTTACCACACTTGGACCTCAAAATTTTCCTGCCAATGACAAAGAACCATGGCTTGTTGATTTCTTTGCCCCTGTAAGTTATTTTTGTCTGTCAAATTCTAACATTGTCAGATTTTCTCCTGTTATGGCAAAAAGACATTTTCTAGATAACTTTGAATCATTAGTACTAGAACTGTGTCATCCATTGTGGCCACTAATGTACATTGCTTCTAAATGAGTGCTAATGTAATTACCCCTCCAGGGAAGGTTTGCCACTAAATACAGTTTGTGTTACTTAGCATATTACTTGTTGCAGAAATGATGGGGGGGTGCGGTTTGTGTCATTTGGCTTGGTGCTTATGAATATTTTTTCTTCCCTAGTGGTGTCCACCATGTCGAGCTTTACTACCAGAGTTACGAAGAGCATCAAATCTTCTTTATGGTCAGCTTAAGTTTGGTACACTAGATTGTACAGTTCATGAGGGACTCTGTAACATGGTAAGGCAAAGTATCAAAAATTATTCTAATTAATTTTATAAAATGGAGACCTTTGGGCTGTTTATTATTAAAACAATAAAATAACTTAGAAATAATACATCTTCTATTTAGAGTAGTAACAAATTATTTAAACAAATAATTTTTTTAGAAAATGGTATCAAATATGATTGGATTAAACCATGAATAGCTAATCAGTGGATTGAATGTAAATAAGGTCTTATTTATCAAATTCAGGCAGCTGTTTTCATTAACTTGATAAAATGCTTATATGATTTTCCAGTTATTTAAGATTGTTATATTTATTTAATATTTTTGACATTTTATAATTTTTTTCCTTTGGCTTTCCTCATACTTCTAAGTATATTTGCTGGAAGGAAGTTAAAACAGTGAACAAGCCTTTTGAAATCTTTGTTTAAATGAAAGTATTTTCTCAGGTAAATATTCACTCCTCAGTTGCAGGAAAAACTAGAAATTATATACCGTAGAATGAAAGTACATAATATCACCTATAAAATACTCTTGGCAAAAAAAAAAAAAATCAATCCTATAGTAGATCTATCTCCAGATCTATTAGTCTATAGGAAATCGAATGACGAGAGCATATTAAGTGACACCATGGATATGAAATCTATAATTTCCAGTATGTGGAGAACTTTACAGGACAAACACCCAGTTTATTGGTCAAATACATTGTAAATAGTGGAGGAGAGATTAAAGAGACTTAACAGACTGTCAGTCAAATACAACATTTAGACTTTGTTTGGATGCAATTTAAAACAAACCAAGTGCAAAGGAAGATAATTGAGGAAATGTGAACACTGACAAGATATGTGATGATTTCAGGTAATTATTGTTAATTTTTGACAACAAAACTGATACTATGGTTATATGGAGGGGAGTCCTTACATTTTAAATATACTGAAATATTTGTGGATGAAATTACAGATCATCTGAAATTTGCTTTAAAATAATCTTAGGAGTAGACTAGAAAGGGAGTATAAGTGAAATAAAAAGCCGTGAGTCAATGATTATTGTAGCTATATGAATACGCGAGAGTTTGTTGCTCTCTACTTTTGTGAATGTTTTAAATAACTCATAAAAAAAGTTAAAAAAAAATAGATGGAGAAAAGATAAAGGGAAAAAAGAAATGGGAAGAGGAAGGAAAACAAAAGAAAGCCATACATTTTTAGAACATCATAGAAGTTTAAGCCAGCAGCAGTGGCACATGCCTGTAGAAATTTCATTAAAGTACATTTTTATAAAAGGAAATGAATAAGGCCTTTGGTTTTGAATGTTTTATCTGTAACTTTGAAAGAAATGCCAAAGATACAAAATTAATGTGGTAAACAATAATTATCTTAATTTTAATTCCTTCAGTTTTTCTACTTTCCATCTTAGCTCGTTAAACAAATGTGAGTTCAGTGTAAGCGTTTAAAACTGATATCCGATTTACCTGGAATAGAGGCCAAAATTCACACTCACCAATTAGTTGCCACTCACTAATTGGTTGACCTTGACCAAGTTACTTAGCCTCTCAGTAGCTTAGTTTCCTAATCTATACAGTGGGTTTTATAATTTTAGCAACTAAGTAGAATTGTTGTGAAGAATAAATGAGAAACTACATGTTAAATGCTAAAATAATGCTCAACACATAGTAAACACATTAAATTTCAGCTGTAATCGCTTTGTTAATCAATGAATTATTTGAATTTGCACACATTTTTTAAGACTAATATGTTTCCATTGTTTTTTCAAAAATTATTTTGAATCCTGGTCAAAGATTCCAATTTGCTAATGAGTACTTAAAACTTTAAGAGTACAAAGTTCAGCTACAGCAAATCTACAGACAGGGATCTCTTTATAACTTAAAAAGTAAAAATAAGAGCTTGAGAGAGATGCTTCCTGGGCTGGTGCCCATTTTATTTCTGAGAAGGAAATTAAGCATTTCCTACTATAAAGGCTATCTTGAAGAAAGAATACAAAGTGATTACATTCATAGGGCATGATTCATAATTCCTTAACCTAAAATATAATCATGTACCCCCTAATTATTTGTGTCTTTATTCTTGCTATGTTATTTCCTGATCATCATCATCTATTTGTAGAAAAAGTATTTATTATGGTTTAAAAAAAGACTCAAGCTAAAGATACAGCCTGTTCTTTATAGCCTCTTCTTACCTTGGTTCAGGAGAGTAAAAAGGGACCATTCGTGTAATTACCATGTCGATTTCTCAGTGTTTCAATGTCTATGGTTTTCATGGCTAATGGAGCAGCTATAAATAAGGATCAGGTATTCATCTGTATTTAGCAGTATTCATTGCCATGAGTGCTTTGCTAAATTTGGTGAGACTAAAATTTTTGTCACCAGCAATTTAGAAATGGGTTTTTAAAATCCTGTTAGAGGCAAACTTGTTATAAATTTGTAACAAATAGGTGAAATCTATAAAATCTTTAATTTGTATTCTCCTTCCTATCAGTATAACATTCAGGCTTATCCAACAACAGTGGTATTCAACCAGTCCAACATTCATGAGTATGAAGGACATCACTCTGCTGAACAAATCTTGGAGTTCATAGAGGTATTTCAAACTATAGACTATGTGGCTAGAAATTTGTCTTTTTATATGTTACACCCTGTATGAATATTTCATATTGTTTAATAGGATTTATTCTTTCCATGCCCAAACTATTTTCTGACAAAATGATTTTTAAAGAATTTTTCTAATGTTTTACTGTTACTAAACTCAACGTAAATCTGTGTTTTACTTGTTACCTGGTATGTACAGTGCCTTATAAACAATGGACACAATTCTTTATTGAACATATGCAGTATACTTTCACCTCGTCACCCCCTTGCGCTGTTTTCTCTGAAAACGAGTGTCCGGCATCTACAGCATCTTTTTTTTTTTTCTTCTCAGTAACACTCTTGATTGACTGAAATACAGGGGCCTCCTAGAAAAAAATGAAAAATTCTTGTTTATTATTATCCATTTAATGACCCTCCAACGTTGTCCTACTCATCTGTTCCTCCTTCTCTAACGTAATGTTTTGTGGTGGTTTCCCAGTGAAGCTACCCTCTTCATTAGTATTACCTGATTGTTGTAGGCTGAAGCTTTGTTAAAATATCATTTGGAGCAAAGAATCTGTAGAACGGTGTAGTATCGCCAGTCAGAATGTCAGAAAAATGAGATAGTAGGCTTTCCATTAGTAATTAAAGAATCATTTCCAAGCCAGTCATTCTTGATTCTAGAACAAAACTTTATGGCCTCTGTAGACATCCAGGCAGCCCTTGAAACTTTTGTATTATCCCCGCGGAAACTTAAAATCGCCTCTTTTCTCTGCCTGTCATTTTAGTGATATGTAGAGATAAAGGAAAAATAGACCTTGATTTTTTACAAAACTGATGAGCAAAATCCAAACTTAAAAAATCTAAGTTAGTTTTATTTTCATTTTTTAAGTTAATTCACATTAGATTTCTTTTAGCTATCCTTAAGTATCTTTTAGTTTCTCAAAAATGAGAACTTTCTAAAGGACATACACGGATTGAGCACCCCTAATCCAAAAATCTTAAATCTGAAATGCTCCAAAGTCTGAATTTCATGTTTAGCCTTGGGTTTCATCCCCAAGATACATGCAAATATTCCAAAATTCAAAATTCACAATACTTCCAAGTATTTTGGATAAGAGATACTCAGCCTGTACTAATGATTTTCCAGGAATATATGAACAGCTGTGTTTTATATACATGTTATAATAGAAGCTATGTTCTCTTCAGGATCTTATGAATCCTTCAGTGGTCTCCCTTACACCCACCACCTTCAATGAACTAGTTACACAAAGAAAACACAACGAAGTATGGATGGTTGATTTCTATTCTCCGTGGTGTCATCCTTGTCAAGTCTTAATGCCAGAATGGAAAAGAATGGCCCGGGTATAGTAAAAATCATTTATTTTTAATCTTAACATTTACTAAGAATGTTTATTTAACAGAATTATTTTGAAACTGATGTGAGTGAACCCACAATTAAATTATTACTTAATAAGAGTTCTGATCATACCACTTTGATTCCAGCTCTGTTTCTGTCTGGTACGTGAATGGCATAGCCTACCCTTTTTGTGTGTATAGCATCTGGTACACATTTTTTTTTTTCTTTTGGTCAGCGAGGTACAGTCTCACTCTGGAGTGCAGCGGCGCAATCTTGACTCACTGCAACCTCAGCCACCCTCGTAGCTGGGATTACAGGCATGTGCTACCACGTCTAGCTAATTTTTGTATTTTTAGTAGAAACAGGGTTTTGCCATGTTGGCCAGGCTGGTCCTGAACTCCTAGCCTCAAGTAGTCTGCCTACCTCTGCCTTTCCAAGTGCTGGGATTACCAACATGAGCCACCGTGCCCAGTATATCCAGTGCTTTTAACTAAATTGTTGCCAAAAACAACCCAAAACTTTACCTCATTTTTTGTTTCAATTTTTTCTAATTTTTTTTCTGCTTTATTTTTAGAGCTTAAAGATAACATTTCCTCACATATTGTAGGACTTAAAAGTAAGAAAACAAAAAGCTTTCAGCATGTGTATTAGAATATTTCCTGAAAATAGGCACCATGTTTTAAGTTGTACAAGATTGGAAACAAATTACTTAAATACCAGAATGGAAAATGCAATTACTACTTCACATTTATTTACAAGATAAAAAATAAATCTGAGTTAAAGTGATTTCTAGTATCTTAACATTTAGGATTACATATTTTTGTGCTCTTTTCAATACAATTTTTAAGTTCAGGTGTGAGTCAGTATAACATATTAGATACCTACAATGCTTGTTTTCATTGGAAAGAGTAATTCTTTGAAATATTGCAAAGACTTTCATTAGTTTCTGGCACTTTGAATTTTAGAAGTACATAGTTTTTTCTCATGTAATAGATAAATGAAGTAAATTGTTTAATCTGCAATAATTTTAGTAAGTGCTTAATTACAAAATTAGATTACAAATTCATTAGTATAAGTGGTCTATTTTATGTTAAACCCTTATCCATTTCTACTGGGTGAAAGTCACTGATACGTAGTAACTATTTCACTATAATAATATAGTGCTTGTTTCTTTATTGTAAACATATGTAAAAAGTGATGGAGGTAATCCGTTTCTTCTTTTATAGACATTAACTGGACTGATCAATGTGGGCAGTATAGATTGCCAACAGTACCATTCTTTTTGTGCCCAGGAAAATGTTCAAAGATACCCTGAGATAAGATTTTTTCCCCCAAAATCAAATAAAGCTTATCAGTATCAGTAAGTATTCTCTCATATTTGAAGGCATGTATTATAATTATTTAATTATACACTTAACAGTTAAGTTACCTGAACAAAATAAAAGTTAACCCAACAAATATTTATTGGGAGCCTAGTACGTAAAGATAGTGTGTTAATGAGCACTTCAGAAGATGAAAAGAGAGTACTGAACAGTCTCAATGTGCATAAAGCTTATAGTCTAGACAAAAAGATAAGGAAAGGAAGAGCTAACATTTATTAAGTCCTTATTTGGTTTCAGGTACTATATTAGATACTTTACTCACCTTATTTCCAATAATCCTCACATATACTTTGTGAACTAGGAATTACTGCCCTTCCTACTATTACAGAGAAGTAAACTGTGATTCTCAGCCCTTAGAATCCAAGGTCTAGAAGTTATCTAAGGCTTAGATAACTTCCCCAAGTCACACAGTTGTTAAGTTGAAGCTGGGGTTTGAACCCAAGTCTGTCTCAGCACCCATGCTGTTTCCACAACACCATGTGGTATTTCAGGTAGAAAACGCAAATGTAAGGTACATATGATGAATGTTATTAAACAAGTAAAATTGAACCATGGATTTCAAGGGAGGAAAGGATCTCAACTATGAGGAAATTATGAAAGGCTGCATTTTGTAGGTAGTTTTTGACATGTGTCTTTAAAAATCGGTAGGAATTGAACAGACAGTAATAACTTGAATAAAGATTCAGAAACTAAAACCGTGGACATTCTGAGTTTTGCAGTTCCCATAGGTCTACAGGAGATGTCCAGTAGGTAGCTAGACATTCTGGGCTGTCTGGGACACAAAGATACCAAGACTAGAGAAAAATACATTTGTGAGGCCTTGTAAACAGAATTTGTAGCTAGGAATATCTGAGAAGAGAGATGCCAGATGAAATCAATCAGTATAACTTGTTTTTTAAATTGCTACAATAAGATTGTTTTCTGAATACATCCAATAATAGATAATCCTATTTACAACTAACATTTTTTCTTCTCTCAGCAGTTACAATGGTTGGAATAGGGATGCTTATTCCCTGAGAATCTGGGGTCTAGGGTGAGTAATTAAAATGTATATCATTGTATAAAATAGATTCAAAGCTATTTACCCCCCTTTTATGTCAATAGTTAAATTTACTGTGGGTTAAGGTTCTAGCCTTTTAAATTACTTAGTAAAGGATTATATTAACCAAGATGGTACTGTACTTTATTACGTTGCCATTCCTTGACATCATTTTTAACTTAGAAAGTATTACAATATTACTACATTTTAGATGTTTGCTTTGGTTTTATATAATGAAAAATGATTTTGATCCTTTGCCACAGATTTTTACCTCAAGTATCCACAGATCTAACACCTCAGACTTTCAGTGAAAAAGTTCTACAAGGGAAAAATCATTGGGTGATTGATTTCTATGCTCCTTGGTGTGGACCTTGCCAGAATTTTGCTCCAGAGTTTGAGCTCTTGGCTAGGGTAAGTCTTACCTGTCTTAAATAAGTTGTAACAACGTTCGTGTTTAGTAATTAGATAAAACATTGTAAATACATAATTTTTAGGTTTTTTTCTTAAATGTTTCCTCTGAATTTAAAAATAACTATTATATTTCTATGATTATAATCATTGTAGTAGATTTCCTCTTTCTTTGTTAAAGCTTTTAGCTAACATCTTCTCTATCTTGGTAGACATCATCATCTACTAACCATAAAGCCAGAAACTTCTCTTTCTTCTCCCTCTTGTCTATTTCCTCTTCCCCACCCAAGTACTCTGTTGCCTTCCAGGCAGTCACTAGATTCTGTCAGTTTTATCTCCTAAATGTCTTTCAAATGTCATTTCTTATTCATTTCTGCTGCTAACCTGTTTATTCAACCCTTTATCATCTGTTGTCTAGACTTAACCATATTTGCCTTTTAAGTACAGTCTTCCCTTGGTATACTCAGGGGATTGGTTCCAGGAACCCCCATTCCATACCAAAATCTGTTCATGCTCAGACCTCACAGTGGGTTGTATGCAGGGTTTCACATCCTATGAATATTATATTTTCCATCTGCAATTGCTTAGAAAAAAAAAAATCCCAGTTCAAGCAGTTCAACACAGTTCAAGCCTTTGTTGTTCAAGACTGTCAGTCTACCTTTGTCAGTGCTGCCCTGGTGATCTTCTAAAATATTTCCCTCTCTGGCTCACTAAGTTTCTCAATATGCATACATTGACTTCAGGTATCTGATATGAGCTCTATCTCTATTGTCCACCTCACACCTTAGATTCCAGTATAACAGAGTACTCCAGGTTCTCTGAACATGTATCCTTATTTACATGCCACCCCCTCTCTCTAAAATGCTCTGTCCTTACCTTGGTCATCTGTATTTTTTCTCCTCTTCCTACAAAACTTAGCTCTGATGGCACTGCTCTATTCTCTGCCCTTCTCAGTTAATCATTGTCACCTGGATATGTTATCAGTGTACTGATACAATGCATATTATTTATTATTACTTAAAAGATTTTAAATTTGACCGGAAATAAAAGGAGCTGAATACTAATGGAAATATTTAGTTGTAGCAATTTTGGGTTTTGGTTGGTTGGTTGGTTTTGGTTTGGTTTTTTTTTTTTCGATATAGCATTGTCCATCTTCCTTTGAAAATGGCTGTCTCTTCCTGAGGGCAAAGTCCATGTTTTATTTATTTTTATATCCCCAGTGCCTAACTCAGTAAATGCTTATATAAAATTAAACTGAATATGTACCCTCAATGTAGTCTGAGTTTTTAGTGTTTCTTTCTGTCATAACAGTCTTATTAGTGACCTAATCCAGGTTGATAGCTTTCTTGCCTCCATAACTCAAGGAACTCTTGCCACTAGTGTTGGTATAAAACATTCAACTAGAATGAGAAAGTCAGTGCCAGTTCCACCAGTTCACACTAAAGCTTAGCATCCCAGACCATGGGAATTTTTTAGCAGAGGGATTTTAAAGGTCTTACTAGCTATGAAAGATTAATTTTGTTATTAGCTGGTGCATCAGATAAGAGGTTTATTCTTTCCATTTATTCTAATCTTCTTATGCTTCCTTCTGTAATAATTGTGTTTTACTTCATTTCTCATGTGCTAAAAACTGTACTTAATTATAAACTTTGTGGTGCAACTCTGTATTATATCTAGTAGAAAATTATTAAACATGAAAAAGACCACTCATTCAACAAATTTTAAGTACCAAGTGAAAAGCAATTATGCTAAGTAGTAGGGCCATATAACTCCAGATGAAAGAAAAGGAAGGTGAAAAGGAAGAAATTCCATGTCTTTAAGGAGATTTTAATCTAGTGAAAAGAGAAAATGGAAATAAATATAAGTAATACAAGATAGTTGCTACAGTAAAATTAGAATGAAGCTGGAACATGGACAGAAGAGTGTCAGTGATGCCAGAGAAACATGTTTAGAGCACCAAAAACAGTATGGTGCCATCTCATAAGTAATTGGAAATACAAGTAAGCACATACACAAACATTTTGTAAATGACATAGAAACTTACGAAAATAACATTCCTACATTTTTCTTACTTTCAGTATGCAAGTATGTGTGTGTGTGTGTGTGTCTGCCTACATGCTTGTGCCCTAACACAAGTTAGTCTGCATATTAGTATACCCCTGCCTTGGGGACGAAACTAGAGGCAGCAAAGATGTTTTAATTGTCCTGAAGTGAGAGGTGATAACTTTAACCAGGATTAGGGCAGTGATGATAGAAAGAAGGGGACAAATACAAAAGAGAGATGAGAATAAATAGTATTGAATGTGATAGATGAAGGATAGAGAGGAGTCTGGATAAGCCTAATTTCTGGCTTGAAGTGAATGAATAGGACAGGGGGAAGAGTGGGTTCAGGGGACATGCTGTGTTTGGGTGCTTATGCAGCATTCACCCAAAGCAGGCCAGTTTGTAGTTAGCTATGAAATCGAAGAGAGTGATTGGGGTACATTAGCATATAGATACGGAAAACCACCCTGGACAACTGTTCACAGTGAAAAGATTGTTGATCAAAGATGGAACTCTAATAACTTGAGGGGCAGGTAAAGCAGATCCTCATGCTGGAAAAAGGAAGAACAGTCAGAGGGGTAAGAAAGCCAAGAGAGAGTAGTGATAAATGCTAAAAAAGAAATAAGAAAAGAAAGGAGTGGTCAGCCTCACACAGTCCTTCTGAGATTGTTAAGCAGATTACTTCCATCAGTATTGAGCCAGGAGTTGAGGTGGAAGTCACCATTGTAGATGCTTAAGTCAACTATTTTAATAAATTGATTACCAGTTGTTTAAAAAAAAAAAAAAAAAAAGAGTGGTCAGCAGTAAACATCAGTTGCCCAATAAGATCAAAAAGTGCCCAGTTTGGTCAAGCGGTCACTGGTGAACTTACAGCAGTTTCAGTGGAGGGAGCAGTAAGCACAGAAGCCAGACTAAAATGTTGCCAAATAAGCAGACAGTGGGGAAGCAGTGAAAGAGTAGACTGCTGCTCAGGAAAAAAAGAGAGAGCATGAGAAGCACGATGGCAGAGGAGCTGTAATCCAGGAAGGAATCCTTTCGTGATTATGTACATCTTCACTGGAGAATATGCATTCTGACAGGGAGGGACTGGAGAATACAGATGGAGTAGTCAGCCTTCACAAGACAAACAGTCCCCAAAGAGTCCTACCACAGCACACCCCCAGCGAAAGGAGAAAAAGATAGAAACAGAAACACATTTATGGTATGATGTGCCAGTTGTGGGTGGCAGGAAGTTGAGACATTTCAGGATAAAGCCACTCAGTTTTCTTGATAAGGCAAAGGAGGGTTTATTTGCTGTTGGAGAGGTGGTGCTAGGTGAATAGGGGCTTAAAGGGATAATGTGGAAATAATCTTGTTTGAGTTGAAAGAATTAAAGTTTTTTAAATAAATTCTTAGATGCAAAATGTTTTATATCCTATTGCTTTGTTGTTGCCAAAATAGTTTATGCCAAACAAAATGACAAACCATATTTTTCTTTTTCAGATGATTAAAGGAAAAGTGAAAGCCGGAAAAGTAGACTGTCAGGCTTATGCTCAGACATGCCAGAAAGCTGGTATCAGAGCCTATCCAACTGTTAAATTTTATTTCTACGAAAGATCAAAGGTATGTCCAGACTTTCCTCTCTTCCTTCCCTTAGTAGGCCAAGCTCAAAAGATGTGTTTTAGTCTGAGTAATGTTTTTTTCTATTTTCTGCTTCCTGTCATTTTTTTTTTTATTACATATTACTGATACAAGTTTTTAAAATTTACGTGTATACCAAGCGTTCTTAAAAGGTTTTTTTGTCTCATGGTTGATACAGATTCAATTGCCTTAATATTTTTATACTAATTAATAGAAAAAATACTAGAAAGAGACAAAAAAAGTATTATTCATTATTATCTTTGGGTGCTGGAATTCAAGGTAATTTTCTACTTCCTGTGAAAGGTTATGGTGACTGTTGAGGTCACTAAGAATACTCTATAATACACACTGCTGCTTGGAATAATATTTCCTTACTATATTTCTATTCAGTATACTTTTTACTGAGTAAGTTTCAAAGTAATGAGCTTACTTTGTGGGGAGGAAAGAATGATAAAGTATTTGCCATCCACTCATGTTTTCTGTTAAAACATTAAAAATACATAATTTCAAATATTTTCATGCTTTTTATGCAGCGCTTACAGCTTGCACTGAACACCAAGAATGAGTTCTCAGACAATTCCAGCCAAGGGGGAGCCCGCCCCAGCGTCCATCCACCAAGTATTTATTGAAAGGGCTTGTTAAACCACAAACATCCACTAGATGGCTTTTTTGAGATCCGGTCGTGAGACACCCGTGACCTTGTAAAAGCGCTCAAACTGCGTTCTCAGGAGGCTGTTTTCAGCATTCCTTATCACACCACACCCTCCGCTCCCTGTCCTGTTTTCAGGGTCAAGGAGTTTCATCCTTATGCACAAATAACATACACACAGTGCCCCAGTGTTTTTCCATGCCCTGACCTCAAATGCCATGTACATAAGTTTGAATATGTTGCCATGCGCCCCCCGACATTTTGAGGGAGAATTAGGTTTAGATCTGATGTTATTTATTGGTAGTGATATTTTAAGATGAGTAGGGCTAAATTAAGAAATTGGATGATGAATTTCAGAAATCTAGAATTGCCACACCTCTAGATTTTTCAGTGAATGTTTTTGATTTGTCAATAATCTGTCTCTGTCTTTAGAACAATCTAGAGCAAGCAGAACTTGATGGAGGTGAGAGGCAGCTTATACCAGAGCCTGAGTCTTCATTTCTTTGAATCAACAGCTCTGTTTCTCAGTTTTCAAAACAGCTGAGAGATGGGTGACATAAATAGGAGTCTTCTTCAGATAATATCAGAGAAGCATCAATTTGATGATCAGTCACAGGAGTTAACCATACCATAGACAGAGCTGTTTGAAAAGATGTTGCCATGTGTCCAGAGAAGTCTAGGGGACAAAGTTAGGAACCAAACATCCCTGTCCAAATTGAAAGACAAGGGTGGCATTCAGCCATTGAGGCCAGACAGGAAGACCAAAGCAGAATAATGGTTGGAGTAGAGTGTCAAATGAAACTGTTGTTTAAGAATCCAGGTGGGCAGTTGACACACAAAACAAAATCCTAGCATGTAGTTGGAGATTAGGGTTTACACCAAGATTAAGACAACAGGTGGCCCCAGAAGCAAATAAGCAGGTCAGGTTTTATTGACCCGTTCCTTCCCTGCTTTTCAGTCACCTTCCTGCTGTGCGCAGATGAAAACTAGGAGATATATGTTGCCTTCCATTATTGTTGTTGGTCATGGTTGGCAGTGCTTATGACTGTATTAGAGTGGAATGTGTTCAGTCCTCTGGGAACATCTTTGGTTTGTTTTTGTTTTAATTTAAGTTCTAGGGTACATCTGCACAATGTGCAGGTTTGATAGGTATGCATGCGCCATGTTGGTTTGCTGCACCCATCAACTCATCATTTACATTAGGTATTTCTCCTAATGCTATCCCGCCCCCAGCCCCCAGCCCCCGGGGTACATTAGCATATAGATACGGAAAACCACCCTGGACAACTGTTCACAGTGAAAAGATTGTTGATCAAAGATGGAACTCTAATAACTTGAGGGGCAGGTAAAGCAGATCCTCATGCTGGAAAAAGGAAGAACAGTCAGAGGGG
>NW_012106631.1:1643293-1655242 GCF_000951045.1 Mandrillus leucophaeus
GGTGTATAGGAATGCTTGTGATTTTTGCACATTGATTTTGTATCCTGAGACTTTGCTGAAGTTGCTTATCAGCTTAAGGAGATTTTGGGCTGAGATGATGGTGTCTTCCAAATATACAATCATGTCATCTGCAAACAGGGACAATTTGATTTCCTCATTTCCTAATTGAATACCCTTTATTTCTTTCTCTTGCCTGATTGCCCTGGCTAGAACTTCCAATACATAAGGAGTGGTGAAAGAGGGCATCGTTGTCTTGTGCCGGTTTTCAAAAGGCATGCTTCCAGCTTTTGTGGGTTTGTCATAAATATCTATTATTTTGAGATACGTTCCATCAATACCTAGTTTATTGAGAGTTTTTAGCATGAAGGGCTGTTGAATTTTTTTGAAGGCCTTTTCTGCATCTATTGAGATAATCATGTGGTTTTTGTCTTTGGTTTTGTTTATATGATGGATTACATTTATTGATTTGCATATGTTGAACCAGCCTTGCATCCCAGGTATGAAGCTGACTTGATCGTAGTGGATAAGCTTTTTGATGTGCTGCTGGATTTGGTTTGCCAGTGTTTTATAGAGAATTTTCGCATCGATGTTCATCGGGGATATTGGTATAAAATTCCCTTTTTTTGTTTTGTCTCTGCCAGCCTTTGGTATCAGGATGATGATGGCCTCAAAATGAGTTAGGGAGGATTCCCTCTTTTTCTGTTGATTGGAATAGTTTCAGAAGGAATGGTACCAGCTCCTCCTTGTACCTCTGGTAGAATTCAGCTGTGAATCCTTCTGGTCTTGGACTTTTTTTGATTGGTAGGCTATTAATTATTGCCTCAATTTCAGAGCCTGTTATTGGTCTATTCAGAAATTCAGCTTCTTCCTGGTTTAGTTTTGGGAGAGTGTATGTGTCCAGAAATTTTTCCGTTTCTTCTAGAGTTTCAAGTTTATTTGCATAGAGCTGTTTATAGTATTCTCTGATGGTAGTTTGTATTTCTGTGGGTTCAGTGGTAATATCCCCTCTGTCATTTTTTATTGTGTCTATTTGATTCTTCTCTCTTTTCTTGTTTATTAGGCTTGTTTGCGGCCTATCAATTTTGTTCATCTTTTCAAAAAATCAGCTCCTGGATTCATTGATTTTTTTTCTTTGTTTTGTTTTTGAAGGGTTTTTTGTGTCTCTATCTCTCTCATTTCTGCTCTGATCTTAGTTATTTCTTGCCTTCTGCTAGCTTTTGAATTTGTTTGCTCTTGCTTCTCTAGTTCTTTTAATTGTGGTGTTAGGGTGTCGATTTTAGATCTTTCCTCATTTCTCCTGTGGGCATTTAGTGCTATAAATGTCCCTCTAAACACTGCTTTAGCTGCATCCCAGAGATTCTGGTACGTTGTTTCTTTGTTCTCATTGGTTTCAAAGAACATCTTTATTCCTGCCTTGATTTCGTTATTTACCCAGTAGTCATTCAGGAGCAAGTTGTTCAGTTTCCATGTAATTGCAGTTTTGAGTGAGTTTCTTAATCCTGAGTTCTCATTTGATTGCACTGTGGTCTGAGAGACAATTTGTTGTGATCTCTGTTCTTTTACATTTGCTGAGAAGTGCTTTACTTCCAGTTATATGGTCAATTTTAAAATAAGTGCAATGTGGTGCTGAGAAGAATGTATATTCTGTTGATTTGGGGAGGTGAGTTATCTAGATGTCTATTAGGTCTGCTTGTTGCAGAGCTGAGTTCAAGTCCTGGATATCCTTGTTAACCTTCTGTCTCATTGATCTAATATTGACAGTGGGGTGTTAAAGTCTCCCCTTATTATTGTGTGGGAGTCTAAGTCTCTTTGTAGGTCTCTAAGGACTTGCTTTATTAATTTTGGTGCATATATATTTAGGATCATTATCTCTTCTTGTGGACTTGTTCTCTTTACCATTATGTAATGACCTTGTCTCTTTTGATCTTTGTTGGTTTAAACTATGTTTTATCAGAGACTAGAATTGCAACCCTGTTTTTTTTTGTTTGTTTTTTTTTTTTGTTTTTTTTTTTTTGCTTTCCATTTGCTTGGTAGATCTTCCTCCATCCCTTTATTTTGAGCCTATGTGCATCTTTGCACGTGAGATGGGTCTCCTGAATACAGCACACTGATGGGTCCTGACTCTTTATCCAATTTTCCAGCCTGTGTCTTTTAATTGGGGCGTTTAGCCCATTTACATTTAAGGTTAATATTGTTATGTGTGAATTTGATCCTGTCACTATGATATTAGCTGGTTATTTTGCCTGTTAAGTGGTGCAGTTTCTTCATAACATCGATGGTCTTTACCATTTGGCATGTTTTTGCAGTGACTGGTACCAGTTGTTTCTTTCTAAGTTTAGTGCTTCCTTCAGGAGCTCTTGTGAGGCAGACCTGGTGGTGACAATATCAACATTTGCCTGTCTGTAAAGGATTTTATTTCTCCTTCACTTATGGAGCTTAGTTTGGCTGGATATGAAATTCTGGGTTGAAAATTCTTTTAAGATTGTTGAATATTGGTCCCCACTCTCTTCTGGCTTGTAGGGTTTCTGCCGAGATATCTGCTATTAGTCTGATGGGCTTCCCTTTGAGGGTAACTCGACCTTTCTCTCTGCCTGCCCTTAACATTTTTTCCTTCATTTCAACATTGGTGGATCTGATAATTACATGTCTTGGGGTTGCTCGTCTTGAGGAGTATCTTTGTGGTGTTCTCTGTTTTTCCCAAATTTGAATGTTGGCCTGCCTTGCTAGGTTGAGGATAATATCCTGAAGAGTGTTTTCCACCTTGGTGCCATTCTCCCCATCACTTTCAGGTACACTAATCAAATGTAGATTTGGTCTTTTCACATAGTTCCATATTTCTTGGAGGCTTTGTTCATTTCTTTTTACTCTCTTTTCTCTAACCTTGTCTTTTTGCTTTATTTCATTAATTTGATCTTCAATCACTGATACCCTTTCTTCCACTTGCTCGAATCGGCTGTTGAAGCTTGTGCATGCATTATGAAGTTCTCATGCCATGATTTTCAACTCCATCAAGTCGTTTAAGCTCTTCTCTATGCTGTTTATTCTAGTTAGCGGTTCATCTAATCTTTTTTCAAGGTTTTTAGCTTCCTTGCGATGGGATCAAACATCCTCCTTTAGCTCAGAGAAGTTTGTTATTACCGACCTTCTAAAGCCTACTTCTGTCAACTCATCAAAGTCATTCTCCATCCAGCTTTGTTCCGTTGCCAACAAGAAGCTGCGATCCTTTGAAGGAGAAGAGGCGCTCTGATTTTTAGAATGTTTAGCTTTTCTGCCCTGGTTTCTCCCCATCTTTGTGGTTTTATCTACCTTTGGTCTTTGATGTTGGTGACCTACAGATGGGGTTTTAGTGTAGATGACCTTTTTGTTGATGTTGATGATATTCCTTTCTCTTTGTTAGTTTTCCTTCTAAGTCAGGTCCCTCAACTGCAGGTCTGTTGGAGTTTGCTGGAGGTCCACTCCAGACCCTGTTTGCTTGGGTATCACCAGCAGAGGCTGCAGAACAGCAAATATTGCTGCCTGCTCCTTCCTCCAGAAGCTTTGTCCCAGAGGGGCAGCCGCCTATATGAGGTGTCTGTTGGCCCCTACTGGGAGGTATCTCCCAGTTGGGTTACACAGGGGTCAGGGACCCACTTGAAGAGGTAGTCTGTCCATTCTCAGAGCTCAAACGCCGTGCTGGGAGAACCACTGCTCTCTTCAGAGCTATCAGACAGGGACATTTAAGTCTGCAGAAGTTATCTGCTGCCTTTTGTTCAGCTATGCCCTGACCACAGAGGTGGAGTCTAGATGCAATAGGCCTTGTTGAGCTGCAGTGGGCTCTGCCCAGTTGGAGCTTCCCCGGCTGCTTTGTTTACCTACTCAAGCCTCAGCAATGGTGGATGCCCCTCCCCCAGCTAGGCTACTGCCTCGCAGTTCAATCTCAGACTGCTGCGCTAGCAGTGAGCAAGGCTTCATGGGCGTGGGACCTGCCAAGCTAGGCGCAGGACCCGCCAAGCCAGGTGCAGGAGAGAATCTCCTTGTCTGCCTATTGCTAAGACCTTGGGAAAAGTGCAGTATTTGGGCGGGAGGGTCCCGTTTTTCCAGGTCGTCTGTCATGGCTTCCCTTGGCTAGGAAAGGGAAATCCCCCAACCCCTTGCACTTCCCTTGTGAGACAACACCCCCTACCCCAAGCCCACTTCAGCTCGCCCTCTATGGGCTTCACCCACTGTCCAACCAGTCCCAGTGAGATGAACCAGGTACCTCAGTTGGAAATGCAGAAATCACCTGTCTTCTGCATCAATCACACTGGGAGCTGCAGACCAGAGCTGTTCCTACTTGGCCATCTTGGAATGCCCTCTCACACTTTCTCCAGGAACATGTGTTCTTGCACGGTTTTGATGTTTTTGGGCTTTTGGAGTCAGTGATGCATTTTTTTTTTAACATAGAACAGTTTCATGTTTCCATGACACTATTATTAATATTTATTTTAGGTACATTATGGGTTAACTGTTTTTGCAGCATTATTTCCTTGAAGAGAAGAAATTTGAATTTCAAACACTTCAAGTTTTGGAACAAAGGAACTTGAAAGCATATTTAATCAAGTTTCTTAGGTGGAATTGTTATGTTTTGATTAAATACTTAAAAGATAACAAGTGTTTTTAATTTTAGAGAAATTTTCAAGAAGAGCAGATAAATACCAGAGATGCAAAAGCAATCGCTGCCTTAATAAATGAAAAATTGGAAACTCTTCAAAATCAAGGCAAGAGGAATAAGGTATGGACTAAGCCTAGAGTTGAGTTTGGCAAAAGTTAGCAAAATTTATTTTTCCTATACATTACATGTATCCAGAGGCAAGCAAAATGAGGCATCAAAAAATAGTAAGATAGCTAAAAATTCTACTTTGGGAAATAGGACAATCAAAATGTAGCCTAGACACTGAAGTGCTTTTAGAAATTTGGACAAGTAAAACCACTTAACAAAAAATAGTGACTATGGTCCATGCAAAAACATGTATACAAAAATTTTAGTGGTATCATTCATAATAGCGAAAAAGAATGAAACCAGATGTCTGTCAACTAACAGATAAACGAAATGTGATGTATCCATACAATGGAATATTTTCAGCCATAAAAGGAATGAAGTACTGATCTATGCTACAACGTGGATGAACTTTGGAAAATGTTTAGTGAATGAAGCCAGTCACAAAGACCAAATATTATATAATACTATTGATGTAAAATATCTAGAATAATCCGTAGAGACAGAACGTAGATTAATGGTTGCCTGGGGCTGAAGTGGAGTGGAATAGAAAAGAGCCCAAATTGGGTAACTGCTAATGGGTAGTAAGGAGTTTACTTTGGGAATACGGAAAATATTTTAAAATTAGATTGCAATGACAGTTGGACAACTCTGAATATGCCAAAAACCACTAAACTCCTTTAAATGTGGGAATTTTATAGTATGTGAAATATATCTCAACAAAGCGTAAAAAAAAAAATAGTGACTATAGCCATAAATTATTTAAATTTTGTTCAAACGTAAATAAAGCATTGAATTGTTAGGAATAAATATACTGGAGCCTCATAACACATTTTGGATAGCAAATTTTCTTTTGTTCTTGGTGTAATCAGAATGTATTGAAACCCATATTTCTCCTGGCCCCTCTTTGAATCTTTAATCTGTCAAGAAGCAGCACAACCTTTTTCCTGTTACTCTTCAGAAGGCAGTTCAGTTTTACCTTTTTCAAATCCATGTTACTGTGGGTCATACTTAAAAACAGAACAAAGAGTCTATGAATGTTGTAGTGCTTTTAAAATGGAATTTAATACAATCACATGAGGTATCTTGGATTCTTTCCCTGTGAGGCGAAAGGAGGACAAAATAGCTCAGCCTCTGGAAAGGGATAGAGAAGTCTGGCTTTATAGCACCATATTAGACTATAGGTTCTACTGTAATCCAGTTCAAACTGCAGACCCCAATAGACAAAGCCTTACAATAACCTACTTCAAGAATATTCTTTACCAATCTGAAATTTGTACAAATCTGAAATAGGAAAGAGTTATGATTCTGTATTTTCTTGGTTCCACAGAACAAACATATTTTTCTAGTGTTTTACCATATTAGTTTTCTCAAGATATTTTATTTTGAAAGGTATAACTTTTATCGTGTTAAATATTTGAAATTTAAAAATTGTCATAATCTAGAATATCATACCTGAAATTAAGTTAAAGAGCTTACTGAATATGCTTGAAATTATGTAAACCTATATAGTTAGTAATATCTGCTGTGGGCAGGTGAGAACTAGGAGATACTCTTTTCTTTTTTATTGTTATGTTTTGGCAGAGTATATTTCATGTCATGATCCATTAAACAAGAATATTGAGTATTTCTGAAAATAAAGTGTTGGTTAGTTTGTGGTGTTTTACCTTATTTTTAACATTGCAAACTCATACTTTCTCCTTTCTCTATTGCCTTTACATTATTATAGGATGAACTTTGATAATGTTGAAGATGAAGAAAAAATTTAAAAGAAATTCTGACAGATGACATCAGAAGACACCTATTTAGAATGTTACGTTTATGAAATTTAAAAGAAATTCTGACAGATGACATCAGAAGACACCTATTTAGAATGTTACGTTTATGATGGGAATGAATGAACATTATCTTAGACTTGCAGTTGTACTGCCAGAATTATCTACAGCACTGGTATAAAAGAAAGGTCCGCAAACTTTTTCTCTAAAGGGCCAGATTATAAATATTTTAGACTTTGCAGGCTATATGGTTCACACATGAGAACAAGAATGGAGTCATCATGTATTCTTCTCTCTTATTTGCTTTCAACAACTCTTTAAAAAATATAAAAACCATTCTTAGCTCAGAGCCATACAAAAGTAGGCCAGATTCAGTCCATGGACTATAGATTGCTGTCCCTCTCTACGGACTTATGTTTCAGGTGGCTGGCTTGAACATGAGTCTGCTGTGCTATTATCTACATAAATGTCTAAGTTGTATAAAGCGCACTTTCCCTTCGCGTTTTTTGGCTGGCCGGAAAAGAGGTAACTTGGTTTTTGGTCACTTGTTCTCCTAAAAATGCTATCCCTGACTATATATTTATATTATGTTTTAAAAACACTCATGATGTGGCACAGTAAACATACCCTGTTATGCTATATTATTATGAAGAGATTCTTCATTGTTTTCTTTCCTTCTCAAAGGTTGAAAAAATGTTTTTAATTTTTCACAACTGAGAAACAGTGCAGCAGTATATGTGCACACAGTAAGTACACAAATTTGAGCAACAGTAAGTGCACAAATTCTGTAGATTGCTGTATCATCCAGGAAAACCTGAGGGAAAAAAATTATAGCAATTAACTGGGCATTGTAGAGTATCCTAAATATGTTATCAAGTATTTAGAGTTCTGTATTTTAAAGATATATGTGTTCATGTATTTTCTGAAATTGCTTTCATAGAAATTTTCCCACTGATAGTTGATTTTTGAGGCATCTAATATTTATATATTTGCCTTCTGAACTTTGTTTTGACCTGTATCCTTTATTTACATTGGGTTTTTCTTTCATAGTTTTGGTTTTTCACTCTTGTCCAGTCTATTTATCATTCAAATAGGAAAAATTACTTTACAGGGTTGTTTTACTGTAGCTCATAATGATACTGTAGTTATTCCAGTTACTAGTTTACTGTCAGAGGGCTGCCTTTTTCAGATAAATATTGACATAATAACTGAAGTTATTTTTATAAGAAAATCAAGTATATAAATCTAGGAAAGGGATCTTTTAGTTTCTATGTTGTTTACACTCAGAGAATCACAAATTTGTCAGTAACATGTAGTTGTTTAGTTATATTCGGAGTGTACAGAATGGTAAAAATTCCAATCAATCAAAAGAGGTCAATGAATTAAAAGGCTTGCAATTTTTTCAAAAACCTGTTAGAATATGCTTTATTGTGTTTGGAAGAGTTTTCTTTTTTTTTCTTTTCAATATCACTTTATCCTGCTCACCAGTATTTCCTCATAAAGGTTATTATAGTCATAATTAATATTAAAATAGACTTTGTTCTTCATATTCTCCCATCTTTTTCTCTACTGTATACTCAACTCTGTCTGGATTCTGCTGTATGCCTATGGGCATATATGGAACAGTCACCACTTCTCACACTTAACACCAGCTTTTTGAATTATGATCAGTAAAGGCAAGAGCCTTTCATTCTCAAATGTAAAGCCTAGAAGTTCTACAAATTTGGCTTGTTTCTACAAGAATCCCAAAATAGAATGCCTAAAGAAGTCTTACTTGGAATATTTACTAAAATGTACTGGTTATGTGCATGTCACCACCCTGGACACTGAGGAGTGTACAAAAGGAATCTAAGACATGGTCCCCATCTCCCAACTGTCTGTAATTCACAATTTTGTCACTGAGCTCATAGGGTACTTACATTACTACCTATAAATGTTTCCTACACTTGTTAGTTGAGAAATACTTTAGGCAGTAAATAAAATAGTAAATATTATGTGTCCTATAATTTGACCTAAGCTATGTGCCTTTGGAATCAGCTCTAAGCCAGGGCCCCCTAGTAGTCATGTTAAGTAACATGTATCATAAAGTGATATACATCAAGGTTATCTTATACAGTCATAACAGTATTATTGAGTCTTTCAAAAACAGCTGGCAGATTGAGCTTTTAATGGCTGTATTGATGCAGTAGATAGAGCACCTCTAAGGAGTACCAGGTATAATGTGCCATTTTTCTGAGCAACACCATTTTTGTGTGCAGCTGACCCTGTGTAACAAGTTATCAATTTTAGCTGACCAAAGCACATTCTATCACACAGCCAGCCTTGGAAATTCGGTCCATTTAAAGTATGTGGCTTACAGCCAGGTATGGTGGTGTACACCTGTTGTCCCATCTACTTGAGAGGCCGAGGCAGGAGGAATTGCTTGGGCTCAGGATTTCGAATCCAGCCTGGGCAACATAGCAAGACGCTATCTCAAATAAATTGTGTTTTGGGCATTAATGATGTTTGTCC
This sequence comes from Mandrillus leucophaeus, assembly GCF_000951045.1. Classification (NCBI taxonomy): domain Eukaryota; kingdom Metazoa; phylum Chordata; class Mammalia; order Primates; family Cercopithecidae; genus Mandrillus; species Mandrillus leucophaeus. Next base: position 1,652,315 of record NW_012106631.1, read on the forward strand.
ATTCTAATTTCTCAAATTTTATTTAGGTCATTCATAGCTTTTTTTTTTAAAGGTATATGATTAAGATAAAGGAAAAGTAAAATGAAATGGTTATTTAATAACATTTTACATTCTCAAAATTTTCTTTAAATTTACTCTTTGTTTTCTGATAGTGCTCAAAGTGGGAATTTTTTTAGAAGTACGGTTATCAAAAAAACGTTTCCTATGGGACACACATTTCAAAGATGATGTTTAGTACAATAAAATTTTTAGCATTTTTAAGTTATTTGAATGGAATTTTTGTGTAATATTTAGTCTAGTATTAGTCCTTAAATCTGCCAACAAAACCAGAGAGATGTCTTAAATTAGGGATATTTCTTCCATTGTGACTGTTAAGAAATAATACAAAGATTAAATTAACAAAATATATTTTTAATTTTTATACCTATAGAATAAAAATTGATAATGAAGATGAAAAGTAAATAACCTTTCTGATAATATTCTACTTTACACATATACTGAAAACTTACATATACCCAAATTCTTCTAGTGAAGAAGTTTGTAATATGGTTTGGGTATTTGTCCGCTCCAAATCTCATGTTGAAATACGATCCCCAGTGTTGGATGTGGGGTCTGATTGGAGGTGTTTGGGTGATGGGGGCTGATCCCTCATAAATGGCTTTGTGCCTTCCCCAGTGGTAATGAGTGAGTTCCTGCTGTGTTTGTTCCTGCAAGAGCTGGTTATTAAAAGGAACCTGGCACCACCACCTCCTCTCTTTCTTGCTCCCTCTCTGTGTGACATGCTTACTCCCCCTGTGCCTTCTGCCATGAGTAAAAGCTCCCTGAGACCTCACCAGAAGCTGAGCAGATGCTGGTGCCATGTTTTTATAGCCTGCAGAACTGCAAGTCAAATAAACCTTTTCTTTATAAGGTAACCAGTCCCAGGTATTCCTTCATTGCAACGCAAAACAGACTAATACAGTTTCTTTTAAGTAAGAATTACAAAATTTAGGCCAATGACCAAGCTGAGTATAAATCACTAATCATACACAAAAATGTGTTTCACTGGCTTGAGTCATTTTTCTATTTAACACTGAATTTACACTTAGATTCTTGTACTGTCACTGAGTACCTTTGTGAACAGCTAGGTATATTTTGTGAATAGTAACTAGCCAAAAATATAGCCAAAGTCTCATGCCAAACTGGTCTACATCAATATGGACTCCATAAATGCATCTTTCAACCACTTGATTGCATTAAGTAGTCATTTGAGTGCATCACCTAGTGGCCTGTGGTCCTGAAAGTTAGTAATCATCCCCAAAAAGGTGTAAATTAACTACTGATAGACAATCTTCATTAAACAATTGCTATTTCCTTTTTTGTTTGTTTTTTTTTTTAATACTTTTAAGTTCTGGGATACATGTGCAGAATGTGCAGGTTTGTTACATAGGTATACATGTGCCATGGTGGTTTGCTGCACCCATCAATCTGTCGTCTACGTTAGGTATTTCTCCTAATGCTATCCTTCCCCTTGCCCCCTGCCCTGTCGACAGGCCCCAGTGTGTGATATTCCCCTCCCTGTGTCCATATGTTCTCATTGTTCAACTCCCACTTAGGAGTGACAACATGCAGTGTTTGGTTTTCTGTTTCTGTGTTAGTTTGCTGAGAATGATGCTTTCCAGCTTCATCCATGTCCCTGCAAAGGACATTAAAGTCATCCTTTTTATGGCTGCATAGTATTCCATGGTGTGTGTGCCAGTTTCTTTATCCAGTCTAACATTGATGGGCATTTGGGTTGGTTCCAAGTCTTTCCTATTGTGAATAGTGCTCCAATAAACATACGTGTGCATGTGTCTTTATAGTAAAATGATTTATAATGCTTTGGGTATATACCCAGTAATGGCATTGCTGGGTCAAATGATATTTCTAGTTCTAGATCCTTGAGGAATTGCCACACTGTCTTCCACAATGGTTGAACTAATTTACACTCCCACTAACAGTGTAAAAGCGTTCCTATTTCTCCACAGCCTTGTCAGCATCTATTGTTTCCTGACTTTTTAATGATCGCCATTCTAACTGATGTGAGATGGTATCTCATTGTGTTTTTGATTTGCATTTCTCTAATGACCAGTGATGATGAGCTTTCTTTCATATCTTTGTTGGCCGCCTAAATGTCTTCTTTTGAGAAGTGTCTGTTCATATCCTTTGCCCACTTTTAATGGGATTTTTTTCTTGTATATTTAAGTTCCTTGTGGATTCTGGATATTAGCCTTTTGTCAGATGGATACATAGCAAAAATTTTCTCCCATTCTGTAAGTTGCCTCTTCACTCTGATCATAGTATCTTTTGCTGTGCAGAAGCTCTTTTGTTTAATTAGATCACATTTGTCTATTTTGGCTTTTGTTGCCATTGCTTTTGTTGTTTTAGTCATGAAGTCTTTGCCCATGCCTATGTCCTGAATGGTATTGCCTAGGTTTTCTTCTAGGGTTTTTATGGTTTCAGATCTTACATATAAGTCTTTAATCCATCTTGAGTTAATTTTTGTATAAGGGATAAGGAAGGGGGGGTCCAGTTTCAGTTTTCTACATATGGCTAGCCTATTTTCCCAACATCATTTATTAAATAGGGCATCATTTCCCCATTGCTTGTTTTTGTCAGATTTGTCAAAGATCACATGGTTGTAGATGTGTGGTGTTATTTCTGAGGCCTGTGTTCTGTTCCATTGGTCTATGTATCCGTTTTGGTACCACTACCATGCTGTTTTGGTTACTGTAGCCTTGTAGTATAGTTCGTTCTTTTTGCTTAGGATTGTCTTGGCTATATGGACTCTTTTTTGGTTCCATATGAAATTTAAAGTAGTTTTTTCTAATTCTGTGAAGAAAGTCAATGGTAGCTTGATGGGAATAGCATTGAATCTATAAATTACTTTGGGCAGTATGGCCATTTCAC